>NW_009604739.1:80325-83146 GCF_000690535.1 Cariama cristata
TTTAAAAACTGCTTTTATTCTGCACATTATACATTATGAAATGTGAACCTGAAGTTGCTGCAATGTCCCTCAAGTACCACAGGGTACCCAGTTCCAGCTGGTGCTGAGTGGAAGTGGCTCACCCCAGTGGCCTCTCCCATTGTGGTACTTGAGGAGGATCCACATCACATGGAGCCAGGGAGGTGGCATGCACCCCTGCTCAGATTTCACAGAGCAGGAAAATAAACACCATATTATAAGGCTGATGATAGACAAAAAAAACCCAAACCAAACAAACAAACAAACAAACAAAAAACCAACAAACAAAAAAAAACCCCAATTTCTGCATCACAAGCAATGCATGACAATGGTTTCGGTGAGGTTCACTCAGCACAGGCTGAGTACACTCTGTTAAAGCTTGACTGTCTTAGCTGAACACAGGAAAAAATAAAAGGGCAAAGCAAAGAGAATGCTGAATAGCTAGGGCAAAAAAGGAAAACTACTATATTAACTTACTGGACTGAAGCAGGTGTGTAATCTCAAAAGGCGTCTGAATGCAAGTCAAACCTAATGGAGTCAATGAGGACCTTTAAGATGTCTGGGTTTTGCCCTTGCCTGGACTTCTGGTACTTTTTAGGAGTCTGACGTCTCCTTCCAAAACCAGTATCAACTCCCCTGATTTACTTCAGTAAGAATTGGTCCTAGGTGAGAAATTTTAAAAAACAGGCTTAAAAACATTCTCCACAACTCTTGGTATCACCATATTAAACAGGCCTTTGAAACCAGTAGTATTCAAATAGGCCACATTGCAAAAGTTTAGTATTAGATCTCAGATATCCGCCCATTTAGTAACTCAGGTTTTAAGGACTAAGGTAACAGATTAATCAGTTGCTCCAGGTAAATTATTATGCATTCCTTGTATGACAGTGTACTTGTCAATATTTTTTTCCTGAAGAAAGATTATTAATTTCCTAGACATAAAGACATGGGTATGTATTTGTCAGCCCTGGAATAATCTGAAAGCAAGTGAAATTGGCTCCTGTCACAATTTAGGGACAAACCGGGGTTCTCCCTGCTTTGGGTACAATTTCATGGCAGCCCCACTAAAATTTGAGCACTTGTGCTGTCCTTTCTTTAGGGGTGTTGAATTTTCCCTCGCGTGCTGTGGGCCTTGGCGTGGAGCCCCCAGTTACAATCTTGCTTTAACTTGGGCACAGCATCTCCAGTTCTGTTCCTACTGACACCACTAGCTGTGACCAGGAGTACCAATGCCAAGAAAACTTTCTCAAAGGCTTATTTAATAAAAAACAAGGCCATCCAGACAAAAAGGTCTCTTAAAAAAAGAAAAAGAACGGATTATAAGTACACTTAAGTTCCTCGGTATTTGCTATCCCTAAGAGGTTGGGGAGAACCCTATTACTTAAGCCATATCTCTCTCTCTTGTCCTTTCAGGCATTCTTTCCAGATTACTTCAGTTTCAGTCTGAGAAAAAAACCCATCACAGCAAGCGGAGCCCAAGGCGATGGTGAATGACTTGGGCACATCTGAGAAAGACCATTTCCAGTAGAGGTCATACATAACATGCCAGTTACAGAAGAAAAATTGGTTGTTTGACTATGGTGGCTTGTGAATCTGGAGCAACTCAGACTCCTCTAAGATGCCTACATTGCAGATTCATGTTGTGATCCACATTGCCAAACAAGTACGTTCTTTCTGGCATGTTCCCCCACCCCCAGGAAAGCAGGCCAAGAGCCAGCTCGCACAGCCACCCAACTGTCACCTGGGGTAAGAGCCAGAGGTCTTCATACAGGGTGGGTGATAACAAAAATATGTAATCTAACCTAATGCAGGACTCTTTTCAGGGGGTTTGGCCCCGTTGTCCCTGGCCTGCTGTCTGACTGGCTAACTGCCTTTTTGGGTCAATTAGAGCAGGATTGCTCTTCTGAAGTAATTGCACATATACGATGTGCAGGCTCTTTTTAGAACCAGAAGTAACCCCTCTATTCAGATCTGAGAGCTTTTAGTATAACCTTTTCCAGCCCTTCTGGTGGTTGCTCCCAGCCTGCCTATGCTGTAATTTACCTTCATTGTGTCTGGGTTGAGCTGACCTGGCTTGTTCACAGTCTTGTACAGGTCCATCATTTGTTTATTCCATTGGTAGCCTGTACAGAGGAGACACACTGAATTGTCCCTGTGTTCCTTCCACTGAAAGGTTCAAGCTGAAATTGTCTGTGTACCTTGCCAGGAAACATAAGTAAATAGTCCTGTCAAATAAAGGGCATCAGTTATAAGAGAATAAGCGTTCAGTATTATGACAATACAACAATAGTGAGGCTAAAAGAAAAAACACATCAAAGCCTCACACAGAAAATTATACTTTCTCATGCTACATTTCATTTTTCAGTTCAAAATGTTAAATACAAGTAAGAGCCACATATGAAGAAAGGAACCACTGTGAAAGCTGCTGTGCTCCTCTCAGTCAGTACAAGACAATCTTGACCTTCATGCCATAATATTAAGCCAAAGTTCTTGAAAGGAGGCATTGTTTCAAAAGCCAGACTTTTTTTCAAGGGTGAGAAATGCCTGTTAAAGACTAGGTTGAAACCCCCAAGGTCACGTTACGTTTGACAAGTGACATCTAAACTTCTTTATCTGAAAGGGGAATTTTAGAAAGCTCTCACTCCTCTCTGCTACTTAGCTGTGCTTTGAACAGAATCCAGCATAAGTGCGTACTAACGGAAAGTCCATGGGAAAGCTTTAGATACAGCTTTAGATATCCTTGCTATTTATCTAAATATTTATCTTGTGATGTATAAATATCCCTGCCTCTCTCCTTAGGGCC
>NW_009604740.1:0-218 GCF_000690535.1 Cariama cristata
AGGGCACCAGGGCAGGAGCAGGGCGTGGGCAGTGGGCTCCCTGCCTGAGCTGCCATCCCACACCACCGCAGGACCCCCTGATGCCGTCGGACTCCATAGCTCTCCCCACCCCACTCCCAGGCCGTGGCGTCTCCGTCCCAGGCCAGGATCGCCCGCAGAGGCCGACCTCCGCCATGCTCTGGGACGCCGGCCAGGGGGTTCCCGTCTCCCCTTGCCCC
>NW_009604740.1:411-651 GCF_000690535.1 Cariama cristata
GTGTTGGCCTGGTTGCTGGTGCTGTTGCCACCGCTCAGGCTGGGGTAGGTGGTCTCGTCCGGGTCGAGAGGGGTGGGGAGCGGGGAGGGGAAGTGCAGGTTGGTGAGGTCGGGAAGGGAACCGCCCGTGTTGAGGGCCGAGGGGATGAGGGGGACGTTGGCAGGCTGATCCGGGGACGGAAATACGCTGGGGGAAAGAGAGACACGCTCAGTGTAGGAACGCTGCTGCCTCCTCCAGCAT
>NW_009604741.1:0-1743 GCF_000690535.1 Cariama cristata
GCCCGCAGCACAGCCCGCGAGGGCACAAACAACAGCACCGGGAAAACACTTCCTACTCGCAGGCCGTTATGAGGAAGGGACTGAAATTCCTGTTTATTTAATGATTTATAACTCTTAGGTTGTTTTTGTCTTTTTTTTTAACTTTTTTTTTTTTTTAAATAAACTTTTTTTTTTGGTCATTTCACTGTAGCATTCTCCTTTTGCGTTTTCGTACTTCTCTTACATATTTCTCTAGAAGCAGGGTTTGTAGGATGACGAAGAATCGCCCCTCTCTTCACACAGATATAAATTGATAAAGCAGGCGGATTAGGGTGAGCTTCCTTTTTTATATACGTTAAATACTTGGTACGGAGCAAGCTAATTACTTCCCACTGCTGAAACTTCTTTGGTGATGTAACTAGTATCTTTAAAGGAAAAGAAAAGACGGTTCAAATACATGCAATAATTAAAGAGGGGAGTTTTCGAGCGCCGTTCTGTTGTTGGTTTTCGAAACGAGAGCAAACACAAAATACCTATGTGTTTGCGGCTCCCGCGGCTTCAAAATGATGATGCTTTGGTTCGAGGAGAATATGCCCCTGCCCTACAAGTAAAAGTGCACATGAGAAAGTATTGGCTTAAATTGAATATCAGAGACAAGAGAGCAAAATACAACGCCACCAGCTGCAATATGAGCAGTATCAGTGTCACCAAGCCAGACAACATTGGCACTATCTTGCGTTTAATTTCTTGATTTAGAAACTGCTTAGGGGACGAATGGGCGTTGATTGTGAGCAAGCTGGCTTCCCAGCGCAAACAGTAACCACGCTATTTTTCCAGTACTGTTTGAAGGTGAAAGTATGCCCAAGTATTTGCACTTCAATTTGGAGTCATGTTCACTTGCAAGCCATTTGCAGTTCTGCTTAGTGTTTCTGCTCACACAGGGACTCACTCGCTCTCTCCCTCACACACACACGCCCTTCCTCAGTTTCCAGTGCAGAGCCCTGCTAATCACATTTTTCAGCTATGTACAGAAAGGGTTAAGAGTCGTGAACTTCATTATCTGGATGTGTGCTACTAAACTGGAATTGCGCGAAATAAAACGATCTCTGAGCAAACAGAAACGGTGCAGGGTGACAAAAGTAGGTCTGAAGAGGCTGGTGTACTTTTGTCAGCACGCTTGGGAGCGTTTCTGCTCAAAAAGCCAACCTTGCCAGATGTTTGAGCGGATATTTTCTCATCCACCATCTTCTGAAAGCTCTTGAGCTGACCAGGAACCGCACTGCTTAACATTTACTTATACCCAGCTTTGCATTTGGTATGATGGCGGTTTTTTTAAGCCAGGAAAGACAAGAAATCAAAGTCTACACATTGTAAGCACGCAGGGACTGACATTTTTTAAATCAACATACGAACGTCAAATAAAATGACACACATATTGCTGACAGCTTGTAGTAGAAAGATTTTTTATCACTTACCATTTATGAGTTGATTGGATGAGGATGTCCAGTTTAGGTCATAATATTTTACTACGTTTTTCTTTTTTTTTTTTTTTCCCCCTTTCTCTCTCTCTTTCTTTTTTTTTTTTTTTTGCATTCAGTTTGTCACACTGTGAACATCACACAACATTTTATCAATTAATCATTTGTTTACAGGCACAATTATAAATGAATTAGGTTTACATCATTTCCCGCCCCAGTCTCCACCCCACCCCTAAAAAAAAGGAAGGGAAAAAAAAAAAGAAAAGGGGGGAAAAGAAAGAAAGAA
>NW_009604741.1:1761-2939 GCF_000690535.1 Cariama cristata
GACCAGAAAATGGCAAAGAAGGTGTATCAGTCCAAAGAGCTGCTGATGGAGAAAGATCAGGAGACCAGTCTGCATCCGTACTTTAAACATTTGTAGAAAACCAAAGGAATCGCAGTAGTTTACAGAGTTTATTGCATTATACATGCGAACAGAACATGCACAAGAAGGACATATTGCTGCTGAACGACTACTATTCCACATATGCACCACAAGGAAATGTCTACAATGGAGAAGAAGGAAATATTCCATTTTACGAAGGACAATCTCTAAGTTCATTTGCGAGGATAGTTACATTATAATGTGCTTCTCTTTCCCCCCGCCCCCAAAGTTTCCCCCCCACCTCTTTTTCTTAAAGTATTGAATGTAGTCCAAACGTTATGGCCCGTGTAACAGCCCCACATAAATACCATTTTGTTAGTAAAAACATGAAAAAGTCACATTGCTTGGATGTTCGACAGTTCCAATAAGTTAAGACCAAATGATAATATTCAATAATAGTTACCCTGCATTACGATGAGAACAAAAATAAATTACACGTGCTAGGTTTTATATATACTCATCATAGTAATACATATTCACTTGCAGCGCTAAAAGAAGGACGAAGAGTCACATTCTATCAGAAAAAAAAACCAAACCAAACCAAACCAAAACTGGAAAATGCCGGGTTTTGCCAGAGTCTCTCCTGCCTTTAGCAAGTGGCGGTGCTGTGCCCATTCCTCACTGGTGCCCCCCCCGGGGTTAGGGTTTAAGAGAAGGTCAGATTAGCGGTCAGTTCCCGGATTCGGTTCTCCCTGCTCATCTTCTTGAGCTTCATTCTGCGGTTTTGAAACCAAATCTTGACCTGCCTGTCAGTGAGGTTTACGCTCTTACTGATCTCTAGGCGGCGCTCTCGAGTGAGATACATATTGAATAAGAACTCTTTCTCTAATTCCAGTGTTTGGTGTTTAGTATAAGGACACCTCTTCTTTCTGCCACTCTTTGCAGTTAGCCAATTGCTTGTTGGAGTATCAGACTTGATTTCCTCTATCAAAATCAAAGAAGAAGAAGAAAAAAAAAATCAAAAATACCTCAGGCTGTTAGAGTGTACCCTTGGCCATGACCCCTCCTCTGCAGTGTCTGGCAGATATGGTGGATGTGGGCATTAAAGGCAGCTCGGGTGAGGGGTGGGCAGAGAGAGG
>NW_009604741.1:2996-5070 GCF_000690535.1 Cariama cristata
CGCCCGCGCTCCTGCCCCTGCCAGAAAGGGACTCTCAAGTTTTCGGCTGGCGTTCAGCATTTCAACAGTATTTAACCTGCCATCAGCCCCATGGCCACATTTTAACGGGTCTAGCCTCTCCATGGCCGCCTCAGGCTCCCACCACACTTGCTACGAAAATATCCCAATTTCAAAATGCCCTCGCGCTGTATTTTGAAGCAGCATCCCCCCAGCCATCAGCTGAATTACACAAGCACACCTAGGAGAAGACATAGACGTTTTACCCAGCCAAAAAGATATACAAGAAATTAACACCCTCTGCCTCGGATTTTTTTTTTTTTCCATTTTCCTTTCAGTTGTTTTTTTTTTTTTCCCTAGCAGAAAGAAATCTGCCCCACATCAACCTAGACCTGGACTGTTAAATATAATGCAGATAAAGAGAATCTCCATGCACGCGAAGGGTAAAAATCGACCTAGAGGTTGCAAAGTACATTTTGATAGGAGAAAATTTCCCGTTTTGGGATTCTTCGACACACGCCGTTCGAAAGGAAGGCTTTGGTGCACTTTTAAAGGGAAAATAAAATCAGATTACCGCCACCTTTAGCTTTCAAAGGCATTTCAAAATACTGTTGCACTTTTGGAGACCAACCCAAGGTTATCTAAAGCACCACATTGAAATATTCCACCTTTGGACCAGGCAGATAGCGGGCTGCTGCTTTCATTGTGCGTTTGTTTCCAACTTTACCCAGCCTGGTAGCACCTATTCCTCACCTATTTTAATAGGATCGTAATTAACTTTAAATGCAATCAAACCGCAGTAAGGCTCAGTGGAAAAAAAAAAAAAAATCAGCGAAATATTACGAGAGAGAAGTTGAGCTGGTCGTATTTTACAACCTCCAGACCTGCTTTTTTAGAGGTATGGGGCTGCTTTTGGCTGCTGCAGCGCCTTAAGGAGCACACGGCTATTCCCCCCATCACAGAGGCGGTCTGCATGCACGAGAGAGGCAGATCTCTACCGAAAATCTTTGGACCCTTTTGTGTGGCATTTTTGCCTGCCAAAATCTTCAGAGACACAGCACCTGCAGCCCGATACTCCTTAGCATTAAATGTGATGGCTGTGATGCTCGTTAGTATATTCGAGCGTGCTTTATGGTGCTGGCGTGTTGGAGTTACACCACGGCACGGCTTAAACTCGGTAATACAGACCTTTACTCTCCTTCTCCTGGACTTCTGGGCTGGACACGGAGCCTTCGGGCAGGCAGCTCCGCTCGTCTTGCAACGTGGACTTGGGCTCGGGACTTTCCACTTGAGAGACTTTAGCGGTGCTGTCTTGGTTGTTCGGGTTTTCATTCATTTTCTTTTCCAGCTGAAGTTGAGCAGATATCTGCGGTTTGGAGCTGCCGCGAGGGTTTAACTGTAACATTACAGTTGAACTCGTTTCAGGGCTATTATTGTACTCTTGGGTTTTCCCAGTGGCGTAGGTCTG
This sequence comes from Cariama cristata, assembly GCF_000690535.1. Taxonomy (NCBI): domain Eukaryota; kingdom Metazoa; phylum Chordata; class Aves; order Cariamiformes; family Cariamidae; genus Cariama; species Cariama cristata. The sequence continues at coordinate 4,462 of NW_009604741.1, forward strand.
GCTCAGTCTAAAATATCCTGGGACGGGAACCTCGGGGTTCTCAATGGGGCATGATTCAGACACCAGCCTCTGGTAGGAAGGGACGTCTGCAGAAATGAGTTTGGATCTCTTATCGGAATACATGCAGCAATTGCTTTCTTCTTTAATATTTGTAGTGAAGGAACAAGTGGGGACCTGCTGTGTAACAGGTTGCTCTATTCGACAAGATCTGTTCGGGTCTGTCCAAGTGTCTACTTGAGGTATATACGGATGTACATTCATACCCATATTTTGGTGATTAACTTCTCTTTTAGCCAGAGACGGAAGGAGTCCACAGGTTTGCATCCCATACGTCCCAATGTCTGTGCTAGGTGGCATATACATGCTGGCGCTGTTGGAGTAGAAACTGTCACTCCTGCACGCACTGATGAGAGAATCTACTAAAAAAGTATTAGCGGCAGGAGAGCTGTTGGGAAAGGACATTTTGGGGCGGAATTTGAGGAAGAGAGATTGTGTCCTTTGTAGGCTGACATCTCTAGGAAAACATTCCCGTGTAATTGCGGATGCCTCCGCGCGACCACATGACAGCCGGGCCAATGGCAGCGCCCGCCGCCCCGCGCCCCGCCGCCC
>NW_009604742.1:0-4294 GCF_000690535.1 Cariama cristata
CCCTGGTTGAATGGCATGGCTACAAACATGCTGAAACGCAAGCGTGGGACCTCACCCCTTGCGGCCAAGAGCTAACGAGAGGTCAAAAGAAAGCAGAAAAGCAGAACCAGACTACAACCTCACTTACAATTTGATGGGAGTTTAGAAAAACAGCGCATTAAAAACACAGCATGGGTGCCAACGCCCCTCCAACCTGCTGTTGATCAGATGGGCGAGCTAGGCGGCTTGCTTGGGAGAATCATGGAATCGTTATGGTTGGAAGAGACCTCAAAGATCATCCAGTCCAACCGTACACCCGATGCCCCCATCCCTGCTAAACCCACTAAACCATGTCTTGAAGCGCCACATCTAAACGTTTTTTGAACACCTCCAGGGATGGTGACCCCACCACCTCCCTGGGGAGCCCATTCCAATGCCTGATGACTCTTACAGTGAAGAAGCTCTTTCAAATGTCCAACCTGAACCTCCCCTGGCGCAACTTGAGACCGTTTCCTCTCGTCCTATCGCTAGTTACCGGGGAGAAGAGATCGACCCCCAGAAGGGGAGAAGCGGCTCTGTTGTTTAACTGCAGCCCCCTGTTCTCCGGCGCCGTGCTTGTGGCAACCCGATGGGGATGCCCAGGAGTCTGCCCTACAGACTGATCTTCTGCCTGTTCTCCTCATCTTACCCAGCCGGCACCAGAGAGGGCTTCCTTGGGAAAGGCCCATCCTAAGTGTTAGTTTTAAGGCCGAGATGGAGAGCGTGTCAGAGCTCGGGCAAAGAGACAGCATAAGCGAAGGGGAATTTTCCCCGCTGCAACCTCAGCTGGAAGAAGGACTGAAGACAGCCAGAGCTCAGCTGGGTTCGGAAGTGCCTCCAGAGTATTGTAGAAATACTGAGGGAAAGGAATGAGGATGGAGGAGGAAGACAACAATACAGCAAGTGACGTTCTCGTCATACGAGGGAGGTCATTTTGCGGCGGAACACAATACCGCACCGGCACAAGTCCTTGAGGACACTGAACGGCTCCATCTGGATGACAGCAATAGCGTATCGGTGGGAACACGCTGGCAAGACAACATCCCCATCTCTGTGGGTCCGGGATGAAGTCACTCACCCACCGGACGATGGTCTCCGAGACAGTCATGGCTCCCTAGCAGAAAATTGGGCTTGAAGGGAGCCCTTAGCTCCTGCATCCCTCGGGGGAATCTGGCAGCCCTGATTTAATTTGCGTCAAGTCCACGATGGTTGTTTTTTTTTTTTTGAGAGGGCTGGCAAGTGACGGCATTAGCCTTGCTTGTGTGGGTGATTTCCTCTTTGGGAGTATAAATCCTATTAGGGATGGGCAGCAATCGCCAATTCAATTCCCCCAGCCAGCGAACACCCATCACAGAAGGGGTGGTTGGCACTAATGGAAAGAAAACATCGCTATTTTGGACCTCCTTCGCTCGCAAAACATTATCCCTTTGCTTCAAATATTATCCCCGGAGCGGTTTGAAGACAGCCAACATTTTTCCATGTTAATGTGATAAAACTAAAGGCTTATGGGCTCACCCAGAGATTGCAAATGTTCAGGAACCTCACACCACAAATCAGAATAACATCCCCGCGCAGCTGCAAGCCCACAGCTCCCCTGTCCTGTCACCAACAGCGTTGGCCACACTGAGAACTTCCGACTAAAGAGACGGGCTCCCGCAGGTGTTTGCCCCTCTATTACACCCTGCAAAGATTTGGGAAGGATTTTAGCTTCACCTTTCAATCTTTGTGTGGGGAAAGACAAGATTTTGGTCTTCCCCGGGCTAACCCCGGAGCAGAAGGATGCAGAAGGCTGTTGTTCCAGCGTGTGCTAGTACGTTACGAGATGCAATACCATGCTGGTACCTCCTTCACCCCGACACAGCCGTATCTCTACCTCCTCCCGAGTGGGATCTTGTTTCCAAACACACGCGGTTCTGGGTTTGTGGGCCCAAACGGCAGAAGTCTTTTTGGTTTTTAAAATTTTTTTTAATGGTATTATGTGCTTTGATGGCACCAGACTGAGGCTGTAGGCTTAAATGTATTCGAGCACCTTATGATTTCTAACTTAGCCATCATACCCTCTCCAAAACGTAAAAACTCCAAACCTTTAGCTCTGTTTTACGTAAAAGGAACAGAGGATTAGAAAAATTATGTGATTTGCTGGAGGCCAAACAGAGAGGCTGTGGTAGGGGAGACATTTGACTGTGGATCTCAAATTGGCACCCTAACCATTGCTGTCTGCGTAGGGTTTTTTCTCTGCTTTGCATACTTCAGTCGGAGACATGCTGGACAAGCTCCCTTGGGATCAGGAGTCATTTTTAGCCCGATTTCTTACAGAAATGAAGCTCTCACAATCGTGTTGTCTATCTGCCTGTCTATCAGCCGCCCACGATACGGTTTGAATCCACCGGCCAATTTCAACCCAACCCAGCAGCAAGGAAAGAATCTTACAGCAAAGCAATTTGGATGTGCTCCATGATGAGCCGAAATAGGGGAGGGAAGAGGGGGAGAAAGCAGAGCGTGCCCCTGCCTGTGGGCCGTGGGGCGGCTGGACATCGCTCCTGGCACGGCGTGTGATGCTTCCTGCCCCTCTCCGGGGCGAGAGAGAGGGATTGAGCTTAGGGCACGATGTATGGGGCTGGCGAGGCCGGGAAGGAGCTGAGCACACTGCAGGGATGTCCTGGGCATGCAGCAACCCCAGGCACGAAGGTGGCAGGGACCGTTCATCCCACCGCTTTCCGCACTCCCTAACCCCTGCCAGTTGCTCCTCCGGGAAAGCAGCCGATTAACATATTGCAATGAGTTAACCTTAAATGGTCTAAAAATCTAAACCTCTGCATGCAAATGAATTCAGATGGAAGAAGCGAGATAAAACACCGCTTAGCCACAACCGAGCCCTCAGCTCAGCTCGTTTTCTAACCGAGGCACTTTGGTGTTTGCAACTGAAGGCAAGGATATTTATCCTTGGTGACACGCTCAGCCCCGTGACGATTTGCACCTTCCCACCCCACGCTACTGCCTTGCCAGGTGCAAGGCTTTGAAACAAAACATTGTCCTGTGGGGTTTCTTAGGTTTTGGTGGCCACGATCTATGGCACGGCCCTATTTTCTTCCTTTTGGGCAGCACCAAAAGTGGGTGGTGTGGGCAAGAGCCTCCGGGCAGGGGGTCAGGTGTGTGCTGGGCTTTACCAACCCCAGCGGAGCTGGGGAGCTCCGACCTCCCAGCCAAAGGCAGGGGAAGACCCTTCTCCATCACTTCTGGGTCAACTCGGTTCACATCCGAGGGGCCGTGCCCAAGGGTTTGCTGCTACGGGAAGAGGTTATTCTGCCAGTTCCTTTTCTAAGAGGAATTAGAAATAATTCCCACTCGGTTGCTATTATGCAATCTTTTTTTCACCATGTGGCTATTGCTGTCAAGTGATTCTTGGGCTCCCTGTGCGCAAGTCGTTTGACATTTGGTTAACTCCTTCACACTGACTTACAGAGCCAAGTTAATGGTTGCAGAGCTGAACTTTCACTGTCGCCCTTTCCCCAGAAGATCACCGAAAGGTCACCTCTTTTCCCCCGCTTTGGGATTACAGTCCTTTTAAGGCCTTTTCGAGCCAGACTCTGCAAACAAAGTCCTCCTTTGAGCCAACCAGTCTTGAAATCCAATGCCCTTGGTCATTTTGCACCGCTGGTGGCAGGGAGGAAAACAACAAAGTGACATTTCTAGCGTCGGTTGCAAGGCAAACGGCAGAAGACAATGATATTTATCTCCTCCTTGAGCGCTCTGAGGCCTCAGATCATAAAAAATTACAGTCACTGGCAATCACTATTTCCAGCAATCAGGTTGTAGTCGAGCAAGTGGGAAGACGAACAAGTGCTGGTACAAATACTCAGGGACTAACCCTAATAACAGGATCCGCCCAGAAAAGATGCCTTGTGTGTAACAGAGACAAACAAATGCCTTTAAAATTGCACTGGTATTAAGTAACGTAAAACTGTGCCAGATAAGGATTGTTTGCTCTCACTTAGGGGTTTCTGCTAACCCTGCTCCTTGGATTATTTGCTGAAATGCATTCGGGTTTTTTTTCAGTTTGCGATCTTAAAGGCAAAGCGATCGAGTTTCATCCTCACCTCCTACAATAGAGCGATTCTGGGCAGCATGAAAAATCCGGTCTTTCGGCGGCTGGGAGGGCAAAGGAGGGCGGCAGCGGCGGCACGGTCGCCTTAGGCGGTGGACGCGGAGGTGAGGGGGTCTGCCGTCACCAGCCTCCCGCCCGGCCCAGGTCGGGCCACTCGGCCCGGCTCACCGC
>NW_009604742.1:4371-13603 GCF_000690535.1 Cariama cristata
TAGCAAGTCAGCGGTGGCTTGTTGGAAGAAGGGTGAAGGAAAAGCTGAGCAGAAGTTTGGCCCGGCAGCAACAGAGTATGTTCCCATGTAAATTTGATCGAAAACCCACCGTGCAGTCAAGAAAAACCACAGGGAGGGGTGGCTTCGGAAGCATTTCTGCAGGAAGGCAGAAGAGGTCTCTAACAGCGATCGCATATAAGCAGTGGAGGGCACTGAGAGTCCTGGTGGCACTGGATGCTCTTATTCTGAGTGTGACAGCAAACCTCTTCTTGCGGAAGAAACGCTGCCTGAGGCTGGGAGCTTTCTGGTGCCCTCCCCTCGGGAGCAATGGCAAAGGGAAAAGGAGAACGTTGCCTGCCTTTGTTTCTCTAGCTCTTGTCACTGCTGGAGGTCAGGTCAGGCTGCACCCTCCGGCTTGCAGGGGGGGTCAGTACCTGCCAGCTCTCCCAGCGATGGACACACGAGCCAACAAGTAATCACCGTTTGGCCTTGGAGACCAAGTAAACCAGAGGATTTGGCGGTTTGGATTTTTTTTTTATTTTTTTTTTTCAGCCTGCAGAATCGCCCAAACCAAAGATAAAGGAGAAGTCAAAAGGAACGCATCTCTACGACTGATGCGATGACAGGGGCTGGAAGGACTCTGGGAAGATGCTGGATGCAGAGCTTTGGGTGCAGCAGCTCTCCTTTGGGGACACACAGAGGTCAAGGAGAAGGAGGTGAGGCAGTTTGCTCCTTCTTTCCCAGGGCTGAGTTTTGCTGTTCAGACTTACGAGTGTTAACTTGGTCTTGCGAATATAATTATCACAACATGAGGGGAAAAAAAGCCTCGAGAAAAGTGAACCACGCTTCCCACTCGTCACACACAGCAGCCCTCAGCTATCACCTGTAGCCCCTCTCTGGACCCCAATTTGCGGTGTCGCAGACACCTAACACCGCATTTCTCCCCCCTTAAGGAAGCTCAGGTCAAACCGACCCACCTCCCTGCTTCTCTGAGCCTGCTGCCTCCCCATCTCGTGTGCTCCTCGCATCTCACCTTGCTGCGGTCCTGGCAGGCTGGGAGCTCCCCAGGGAGGGCTGAGAAGTGCTGCGGGGAAAGCACGGCAGCATGATGCAGCACAGGGTTTTGGGTTTTTTTTGCCACTTGGGTATGGTTTTTCCTAAAACGGAGCTGTGCCTACACATCAGAGAAGGAAGCCCAGGTCCCACAGGGATGCTGAGGGGGAAGACACGACGAGCACGTGCTCTCCCCAGCCTTGCCGGCCTCAATCCTCACCCCAGGGCTTCTTCAAGACCTCAGTTTCCACACCTCTATCTCACGTCACTCACTGGACGCAGCGTCTCCGGGCACATCATTCCCTCCCAGCAGTGTCCCAGGCAATAACCACAGCCAAAACAAGGGTACATTGAGAAACACCTTCTTCTTCCAAAGGCCCATCCAGCGCAGCAGCAGCCATGTGCGTGGGCGTGCCGAGATGCGGCTTAGAGTCACTTTACCGGCATGGGCGAGGAGGAAAATGGCACACGGGTGTGTTTTGGCTGGTGGCCGCAGTCTGGAGGGGTTTCATTTTGTTGTTTCCATTCACTCCAGATGAATCTTCACCTCCATCAGCTTCTGAGTTGACCCACAGAATCACAGAATGGTCGGGGCTGGAAGGGACCTCCGAAGATCATCCAGTCCAACCCCCCCCTGCCAAAGCAGGTTCACCCAGAGGAAGCTGCACAGGATCACATCCAAGCGGGTTTGGAATATCTCCAGAGAAGGAGAAGCCCGAGTCGTAGCGAAACTCTCTCATGCAGGTGCAGCTTGGCCGTTTAGCCGCAAAGCCGCTCGGCGAGCGGCGTGCTCCGCGCCTGCAGTCGGAGGGACGCGGAGAGTCGCTGGGGCAGCGAGCGGGTGAGAAAGTGGTGAAGGGATGGATGGCAGGCGGTTCGAGCAACCACAGGAAGCTTGCTGTGGCTATGGTGAGGCAGCACTTAGCTCTTTGGTGCATGCTGTAGAGGTTTAAAGTGCTCGCCAGCAGCACAGAGAGTGGGAGGGATTTGCTTTGGGGCACCCAAGAAGGGATCTTGGGTGTTTTCTGCTTGGAGTTGGGGCTGTTGACCAGGACCAGGTAGGCTCACCTCAGATGATGGATTTTCTCTGGCTGCATGTTGCGTGGGGATGGCCCCGACATCTTTGAACTGTGACTTTTCTTCCCACAAGTCAAAGGTGGGGGAGCCACATTAAACCACAGTCGACCCCATCCACTTGCAGAATTGCTCCTGGGACGATGTTTTCCAGAGTTTGCTTTGAAAAGTTCCCCACGGCGTGGTTCCCACCACGGCCTCCCTGAAACCACGTCCTTGCCTCGGAGGTCTCAGGTGAGGCACCAGGCCAGCTATCCCTTCTGCTTTCCCTTGTCCTCCCCTCTGAGCCCTTGATGCTGATCTGAGGCTCCCTTGCTTCGGCATCTCTTTCAGCATCTTTTCTTGTCTCATCGGGATTACATCTATCAGAAAGTCACAGGCTGGACTTTAACCCACTCAGCCACGCAGAGGCACGGTGAGTGGATTTGGGGAGGGGATGAGGGTAGGGCCGGGAGCACTGTAGCCCCCCGTGAGCACTGCCCCACGCAAAGAGAGGTTGGTTCGCACCGCGGGTGCTGCCGTCCCTGACTTCTTCCCTCATCCAACCTCCAACACAGGCAAAGACACGGTGGGATTTCCAGCCGAATGAGTTAAAATGCTGCTGAGTGCATGCGATTCAACTGGGGCTGGATCAATTTCCCCGGCCCCTGTGACTGATACAAGCATGTCCAGCCAGGGAATTGTAAAGAAAACAGGCTTGAAACCAATTTCATTGCAACCAGCGCCAGCTGTATGCGTTGATGAGGCCTTTGATAACATTGCGGAGAGGAGTTATCGATGTTGGACAGGGCTGTCTCGAAGGTACGGCTCCCTCCCTGCTGGCAGAGGGGAGCTGGAGACAGGTACCAGCAAGTGCTTAGAGCACCCAAAAAACATCCCCTGTAAGTAGCGAGCAGCCAGGGCAGTCCCGTGCCCCACGGCTGGGCTGGAGCAGCAGTCAGGACACGGAGGGACACCTCAGCCCGTCCCACCACACCGTGCTGCTGAGCCGCTTGCCTCATCCCTGCTTGCATCTAGGTCAGATTGATTCACTCATGGCTCCTCCACCCCTGGGGAAGATGAGGACGTGGAGCAGAGGGACATCCCCGAAGGACAACAGCTGCCTGTCCCTTCAAAGGGGACCCCGAGGAGGGGGCTGTCATCTGTGTGTGGCAACCGGCAACTACAACACACGTGCCATTTGCTCTCCCCTCGTGTGCCTGTCCTGTCAGCCCCCTCCTTTGATTGTTCTTTTCTGAAGTACCCGTGAGATACAGAGGCTTATCAAAGCATCCCAGAGAGAACCGCTCAGACCAGCACGGGAGGGGTGATGGACGCAGGCGGGAAGGCCAGCAGGATCACCGTCAGCAGGACTGGCAAAATGTATTTGGCAAAATTTGGCTGCGTTGCCTTAACCGTGATGCTCACCCTGACTGCAGTGACTGAACCACACGGCCGGGGCGTGAACCGCATCGGCTCTCCCAGGCTCATTAATCTAACTAAACGACTAAACCCTGCTCGGGGTGACAGCTTATTGCAGGGCTGATGTGGTTACGTTGCAGGGAGCTGCTCACCCCGCCTGGCCCGGCACGCTCTTGCCAAGACCCACGGTCGGTCCGTGCCTGTGTGGGGGGCTCCGCTCCCCCTCCAGCTCACTGGGGAGCTGTGAGCGGGCACAGAGCCCTTGACAGAGATTTATTCATCTTCCGAGCCAGGAGAGATTCCCTATAGCCCAGAAATGCAAAATTAGGAAAATACCCTGAAAGCAAAACAGGACTTGGAAAGGAAATGACACCTAAAGGTCTGATCGCATCTGAGCTTCCTGCAGCGAGTGGGGTTAAAAGGTAACGGAGCCCGACTAGCTGTCACCACCACCCTCCCCGCCAGCAGGCTCGGCCTCCTCCCAGGCGCTTTTAAAATTACTGGCTCAGCCTCTCCATAACCCGTTTTGCTCAAGTGACTCAGGTTAACCGTGCCCGTTTCATCACCCAGTCTCTGCTCGCCCAGCTCGCGTTGCCTGTGCCGATGCAGGCAAAGCCTCGCGTGGGGCGAGCGGCCAGGAGCAGCCCCATCCCGACCCGGGGAGAGGAAGGAAACGGTGGCTTTTTGTCGGGGTGCAGCTGCCAACAGATCGAGTCCTGTGGGTCAGTTAGGGTTGCAAAGGAGGCTTCGGTAGGTATGCGTGCTCCAAAGTGCTACACAGGGCTCGCTCCGTCTCGCCCCCCCCGATGCAGCGCAAGAATTAAATGGCGTGCTTGGGGGCACCTCCGTGGGAGCAACACCTAAGAGGGTGCTGCATGTTACCCCTCCGGCTAGTTCCCATGGGAGGGATAACTGGCCGGGTTCCCAGCCAGCATCCTGGTGGGGATGAGCTGGGGGGTCAGGATGGCAGAAAGTGCTCCGTGCAACCGCCAGCCCTCCGGGTACCACATGCACCGGCACCACCGGGTTGCCACTGGGCCAGGAGTACACCGAGGTGCTTTCCAAACCCCAGGGCTAATCGCCAAAAAGCTCCTGAGTTAGCCGAGGGCTGTGTGCTCCTGTTGGTGGTGTTCCTGCCCTCCCTGAAGAAGAGCTTTGAGGTTTGAGGAGAGCGCGGTGACAGCACCGCAGAGGTACGAACGTGGGGAGCGGGGCTGGTCCCCTGACCGGGTGTCGGAGCAGAAGGGGGGCTGGTATCATCTCCAGACGCAGCGCCGTGTGACTTTAGCTCCGGGCCATTCCTATTTGCCTTTGCTTCTTGCATGTTGTGAATAGATATTAGCTCAAGCTCAATGGGCTCCACGCAGGTCTTGGAACCAGATGATTCAAGCTGGGATTTGTTCCATATCTCCGGTTTCACATGTTTTCTTTAGCTGCATTTTAATTGTGGGGGTTTCCTTTTGGTTTGGTGGGATGTTCTACCCAGGTACCATTCCTTTGCAGCTGTAAATCTTCCAAATAAATCCCATTCCTGGACTATGCAAGGGTGAAGAGGAAGTGCCCTACAACATAACAGGTTAGGTTTTTATCACAGCTCTTCATCTGGAAAGCCACTGGGAACGTGAACACAGAAAATGTCTGGCGCTAGTCCGGACAACAACGTACAATGTCAGCAGAGCCCTAGAGAGAGGAGCGTAACATGGTTAAACAAAGCCCGGATTGGGTTTAGCTCACCTTTATTTCCACCTTGAACCAACAAACCTCTCCTCTGGATGCAGCTGAGCTCAGGGCCTGCTGGGCACGGGAAACACAATTCCCCTTGCTTTCCTGATCCTAGCTCCCTGATTTTTGGTGGGTCAGTCCTGACAGGCTGCAGTAACCCACAGGCTGTTTTATACATCCCGATCCGCAAGAGGCCAGGAAGAGGCTGGCGGCCAAAAAATGAGGTGGCCTGGTCCTACGTGGATCTGTCAAACCTCACGCAATTAATTCCCATTTCGTGCTCCGCCAGCCGTTTGTCCCCACCAGCTGCAGCGGTTTTGTCTGGGGCACGGAGCAGGAGAGGGGCTGGTGGGTACCTCCAAGGGGGGGGTCCTGTATTTGGAGGACCCACCCCTCCAAACCAGCACCTTTTCCATCTACAGGTCGGTGCTGGGAGCCCTCCTGCCCGGTGAGGGGTCTTGCACCTGGGAGACGAGGATGCTTAGGAGAGCTATTGACTCCTTCCCTCAGCTGTTGTCCCGTGCCAGGGCCAAAACTGCTTCGTCCCTGGTTGCCACCGGGTGCAAAAAGCAATTATCCAAGTTGTGTGCACTCCCCGTAGGCAGACAGCAGCGTGTTTGGGCAGCCAGCCCCAGCTCCGCATCGCTGCATGGGGTCTACATCCCATCTCGGAGCCTACTGACGACTTGTCCGAGCACGTACAGGTGTTACCGGTGCTGTAAGACCTTTAGGCGGGACTGGTTTGACAGGCCACTCCTGCCTTTTGCTAACTCCCCCTCCCAAATTCATTTGAGGCAACTTGCCACGGGGTTGCCCCATCTCGCAGGCATCCCAGAGCTGGGTTTCCCTGGTGTGCTTGGGTACCATCGGCCAAGCACCAAACCGCTCCATGAATTATTACTCCCCTTGCTGCTGGGCTGTTTAGACACCATCTGATGTGATACCAGAAATGTCCCAGCCCAGGGGAGTGAAGGATGGTCCCATCCCCACGGGTTGCCCCAGCGATGGCACCCGGCTTGGAAAATCATGGCTGGAGTAGAGGGCGATGCATTTTTGGGGTGCTGGGGGTGTATGGGGGTTCCCTGCTTCACCCACCCTCGTTGCTGTGCCCACCGCATGGAAGAAAACCCTCCCGAGGAAGGCGCTGAGCGAGGAAGGCTCTGCAGCCCCCCGTGCCTGCGGTGCCCTTGTCAGCCCGCTGGATCCCAGCCGATGGATAGCTTCAGGCAGCAAATTTGAGCAGCATCTCGATGCCAATTTAAATAAATAAATGAGTCCGAATGCTTCGCCTTGCAGAATGGCATCTCATTCAGCCGTTCAAGCATCAAATACCTCCGGGATTCTTTGGGTCTCAATTTGCAGAACTATTTCCCTTTTGAGTGCTCTTTTATTTTTCTTTTTTTGCTTATTTAAACCTGTTTTTCCTGTAGTGAACAATGCTTGCAGGTGAAAGGAGGCAGGTTTTAGATGTTGGTGGAGATTTCCTCCGAATTTAAGAGAGATCAGCAGCCTCTATTTAAAAAGGTCTTCCCCGACCCCTGCTTCCCCGGTTGTGGCTGGTGAGGATGCAGAGGGACCGCGCCGTGGTTCAGTTTTAGTTTGAGTCACCCCGGGCTGCCGGATTGCTCGTGCGAAGCCCGTTGCTCGCAGCCAAGGCCGAGCAGATGTACCGGTGCCGAGGGGAATCGCTCGCCCACCTGGGGCCAAGCAGCAGCTGTGGGATGTACTGCCGGCCGGGGCTGCAGCCCCCTCCCCAGCCCCTCGGATGGGTCACAGGACCTGGAAGGTGGGAGGAACATGCACGTGTCCAAAATACCACAGATGCCTTAAGGACAGAACAAGCTCAGGCCAGGTGAAGTTGCATTTAGCATCAGTGGGATGGGGGAAATCGTCGAGTTGGGGAGGAGGGTGGTGACGGCCCCCGGCTGCATCCCCCTTGCTCTGCCCCTTTGGCTTTTCTGGGAGCTTTGGGCCATGGGGGTTGCAAAGAACCACCTGGAGAAGTTACCCGAGCTAAACACAAATGGAAAGGAGCTGGTATTATTTTCTTTTTATTTTAAGCCAAACACAAGAATATTAAGGGATCTGATTCATGGTGTTTGAACACCTGGGAGTGATACACAGCAGAGCCTTCTCAGAGGCACGAGATTTTCCCTGCGTATAATCTAAAACAAATGTCTTCCTAGCCAATGTCTAATCAAGGCCTTCTGGATCCGTGAATGAATATCGGGGCTTAATTCAATGAGCGAGATTCATGTTGGTGGTGGCTACCTCATTCCACCCACATCCTCTCCTACCTTCAGGTATCTGCGTAATGCCGTGGCCAGGTATGGTGTTTGGCAAGTATTTGGGAATAAGCAGTGACATTTCGGGGCAGGACACGCACTCAGGCTCCTGTAAAATAGCTGAGAGAAAAAATCCGAGCGCATTTTCCCTTTGCTGGCGTTTGCATCCTTGTGCTTTTGCACCACACGTTTGTGCGCGGCGGCGCTGCTCTTGTAAGGCGGTAGCGGCCTTTCGCACCGGTGTAGGAGGAATGCGGCAAGCAGAGGGTTTGCGCTGGCGGCCTTTCTAAGGGCGTCTGGTCTCTCTCTAGCAGCAGTCACCGTGACCAAAATTTTGCACATCAGCCAGATCATAAATAAATGGTTTGACCTCATGTTTTAGACAGGTTTAGTAAACGTAGTGCAAACTCTGCTGCATCCCTTCAGCTCCTCCATCTTCCTGCCAAGCCCCGGCTGCCTTCCTCGCGCTGCGGATAATGGAGAATTGACTCTGTCCCCGTTGCCAATCCTCCCCAGGAGCAGCAGGTCAATGCCGTGGGGAGGATGCGCTCCCCACGGGGCTGATCTCCCCTGGTATCTCTCATCTCCAGCCAGCCCATGTGCTCAGCGTAGCTGGAGCAAGGGGGAGCGAAAGCATCTCTCCGACATGCCTCGGTTAACAAACGACGGCGCTTGCTCCCTCGTGGGAACGCCACTGCTGCTGGAGTGATAAACTAGAGGTATTTGGGGATTCGAGAGGAAAGCGAGGGAGCCGGGGATGAGCAAGACGTTGCTGTACATCTCTGCGAAGAGACACAGCCAGCGCACAGGAGCTGAGTTCAGGAGCCCGGGGAGCCCTGTCCTTGGCTCTGCAGAAACAGAACAGAGCTGCTGATGGGGTGGTCCACACGTCTTTCCTCAGATCTCAGCTGTTAGAAGGGAACTGAATCCACTTTATAGTCCTCGACCTGCCAAGCCCATGTTAGCACACTGCAGCCCTCCCAGCTTCTGGGCAAGTGCCAGCTCTCGGAGCCGTTTGATGGCAGGAAGTTCTGGGCATCTTGGCCACTGCCACGAGTGGCCCGGACCAGGGCAAGCAGCAAGGCAGTCCCTCAGGCCCTCCTCTGCTTTCTGTGCCTGCACTATCCCTCTCTACACTCCTCTCTTCGGCCCTTTCCTACCCTCAGGAGAGCAAAATCTAGTTTTGCCCACATCACCACCCGCACTGGCTCCTCTCCAGTTTCCCCGGCCCTCAGAGATGCGTATCTCACTCTGCCTCCTCCCATGAGCGGTCCCTGCCAGGTACCAGCTCGGCAAGGCTGAGCAGAATTTGCTGTGTCTTGCTCGTGTTTCCCAGGCCCCCTTGCACCTCTCCATCCTGCCGTCCGTGGTACAACCCCCACGGTGGGAACGGCTCCAAAACCGAGCACCGCAAACAGCTCGGCTGCACGTGAGTCCATTCACCAAACCCAGCTGGGGAATTGATCTGGCTTTAAAAAATACCCTTTTTTTTTTTTAATTTCTTTTTTTTTCCCCTGGGTTATTTTTTAATCCAGCTCAGCTCCTCAACCTGATTTCTTCTGGTTCCACCAAAAGAGCCAAAGGGCAGCCTGGGGGCAGGCGGGAGGACAGGGATGCTGCAGAGTTCAGCCCACTGGCGATAAAGCTGCAATGTCAGCGGTCCGAGTCGCCAAACACCAAAAATCCGGAGCCGCTTC
>NW_009604742.1:13637-30752 GCF_000690535.1 Cariama cristata
CAGAAGGGCCGGTGCCCGGGGACCGTGGCCGCTGCTCCCGGCCGGCCGGAGCTGGCTTGGAACGGACATTCCTTCCCCTCCGCCACTGCAGCCCTTCAAAATGTGTTTACATAACAGACGGGCATGAAAAGTCAGAATTTTGTTGGTGTTTGGCCAGGGAATTGTTCTTATTTGAAAACATTTCCGTGACTTGGTTTTTTGATCGTGTTAGCAGAAATCAATGGAGGGACCGAAATGGGCGCGGACCGATGGGCAGGTCAGGCTGCTCGGACAGCCCAGCTCCGTAGGGCTTTCTCACCGGTGCGTCCCACCAAACCCATTTGGATTTGACGCCCATTATATTTTCCTAATGTGTCAGTGGGTTGTCCCCACCAAGTCTACATGCCCTAGCCCACTTTTTTGCTACCTCCTGGCCATGTCCCTACCCTAGATGATCTACTTAATGCGGTTTACTGAACGTGCCTTCTAATGAGGCCATCACGACCCCGGCATTGCTGCCTGGGGGAGTTTCTGCAGCGACACTGCTGCGGCTCGTCCCTCTCGGAGCTATTTTCCAGCATGGGGACTTCACCAGCCCCAGATAAGCAGGGAGCCTGGAGCAGCTCCCTTTACCATCCTCCTTTGAACTCATTAGTGAAGATGCCAAGACTTGACTAGATATTTAGTTCGCTGGCACTTCCTTAGGCCTCCGTGCCCTAAATAGCACTCGGCAGTCATTTATCATCGCAGCCCGGGTCCTCCAGGCAGCATGCTTTCACATGGTTGTATTTATAGCCATGCCAATTTTCTTTCTTTTCTTTTTTTTTTTTTTTCCCAGAAATACTTATATTCTCTGCTGAAATTTCTTATTGAAGTTGCCACGTTCCTGTGGTTGAATAAACATCAGCCACCTCTCAAACGAAGTTTGTCACAACATATTCTTCTCTCATCCCTTGATCTTTGCTAGTTGTGGCTGCTCTTCTTCTGGAAACTACCCTCATTTCTCTGCTACTGGCATGAAGTTGGCTTTCCCAGTGGATGTGGAGCCTGGCTAACGCTTGGACCTCACATCTCTCCTCCGTCCCATGTCCTGGTTTGTGTCACGGGGTATTGCCTGCCCTGAGAACCACAAAACCTGCACATGTCCGGCCGTGGGGTGTGGGAGAGGCTGCAGTAAAGGCTCGGTGGGACAACATGCCTCCCAGCTCCCCTGCACGGGGGTCCTGCTAAGTCACGTCCCTCCTGTGCCCGCACCGGGTTTGGCAAACAGCCTGCGGAGCCGTCCCTTTCTCCAGGAATCGCAGCCCCGCTCCAATGCCCCGGTTCGAGAAATTGGTCTAATTAGAGAGTGAAATGTTTCTCCTGCTTGGAGAGCTCCAGGTCCCCAGCCTACTTAAAGCTTCGCATAAGACCATTAGCGTGACGCCGTGTCTCCCCAGAACTACACATTTGCTCGCACGCTTGGCAGGCGGCCGACCAGATGTAGCCAGGCTGTCTGGAGGTGCCAAGCATAACAATTAACAGCCATTTTGTGGTGGGATTGGCAATGGCAGCTGCAAATTACAGGCCCGTTCAGCCGCCCGCCTTGCTTCCAGGCACAGCACAGTCCTCTTACACCCCTCCGAGGGGCACTGCCGGGGGTCAAAGAGGTGACAGCGAGGGTCCCTTGGTGCCAAACGGCTGCAAGACCTCGGTGAGTTACCGAAAACGAAGTCCCGTAGTGAAGGGCACCCGCTAATTATGCGTCTCAGCTAAACCATTGAGTAATGTACCTTCTTTCTGTCAAGGTGCCGTATCTGTTTGGGTTTTTTCATGCTGACTCGAGCTGCAGTTCTGCAAACACGGAGTAACTTTATCCAGGTGAACAGCCCTGCGGAGTCCGGGAGGGATGCTGCCACGTTCCTCGCTTGCAGAGGCAGGCACAAGCTGCTTTATTAGGTCTTAATTACTTCCTTGCTATCCAAAATTCTTACATTTGCCACTAAAGGCAGATAGGAATAAAAATGTCGCACTTTCACAGCTCAAATATTTGCAGCCATGAATAATACACTCACACGCTCATTTACTAATGGATACACTTCTCCTCTAATTTCTTTCCCCCTCCAGACATTTGCAAAAGCTCTTTTCATTCCCATCACACCTTTAGCGAGCAGTGAGCCATTCTGTGTTTTGTTGCTCTTATCTCTTCTCTGAAAGCTTTTATTGATTGCACGTTGGTTTTGTCTCCTCACCTTTTCCATTTCCCATCTAGCCTTTTTTTTGTTGTTGTTGTGGTTGCTTCAAGGCTTCAGATCTCCGAGAAGTCCCTTGTGGAGCTATTTTGGATATTTCTCACCGCAGCAGCTGAGAACTCTTGGAAGAGCTAATGACAGGAGCAATAAGGAAAAGCAGAGTTGGCTCCAGAATACGTTGGCATTAGGTGGGGGGGAGTTCAGTAAATTATTGAACTACCTGGATGAAGAATTCATATCTAACAGCTATTTCGCCTTAGTACCTGACTCTCATTTCCATTTAAGAGCTATAAGTGTTTTAGGGATGAGCTCCGAAGCTGCTTCTCTGCATATTTCTGGCTGCACACAGAGGGAAGAGCCTCTTCCCTTTTTATACAGAACATGGCTGCAGGTAAAAAACGCTGTGGGTCACGGGAGGGCCGGCGAGGGCCAGTCCCCATCCCGAACTGATGAGCAGCACCCGGCGAGCCCATTCAGAGACGAGTTTTCATTTCTGCCCTCACACCTGCACCCACCGCAAACCTTTAACCAAGGTTAAACTGGGTGACCTGGTCGGTTTGCTCCGCTTTCTCTAAAACCAGGCACGGAGGTATCCTTTTCCTGAGGCGGGTGACTGGTACCCCTTGGACGAGATGGCACAGTGGGTCTGGGGTGGAAATTTGGTCAAGCCAAGACAGTGGGGCTCTCCCCCTCCCTCGTACGGTCCCTCTCTACATGACGGTGATGTGCAATCATCCTCTCCCTGGCCGTGGAAGGGGGACCCTGCCCAGCTGCCTTGGAGGTGATGGATGCACCAGTTTTTGGCCGTTTCGCTGAGCAGGTTTGCTCCTAGGACAGGGGCCGAGCGGCTTGGGTACCGATGAGGGCAGGAGGATCCCACAGCGCAGAGGCAAACAGCGGCTACCTGTTTTGCTTCAACTGCCAACTGCCGTTGGCTGGAGCAAGGGACTTTCCGAATCGCTGATGCATGAAACCACTAACAGCTCGGCTTTGATCCCTGTACTTTGAAAGGAGTCCTGAATTTTCCAAAGCAACCGGTTCTCATCAGAGGTTGGAGGCGGCCGCGTTTGCCCCATTTCACTTCGGTTGGGAGCTCTGCGCTGCGTGTTTGGAAATGCCCAACTATCTCTGGGATCCTCAGTTTTGGATGACTGGGCTTGTGGCTGCTTTTGGCAACAAACCACAGCGGCTTCCCGAGATGTTCTGGTGGCTGTTGGCTGCCTTAGTGCCACAGTAACCAGAAGGGCTTTGTGCAGAAGCGTTTCCGTAGCTCCCGAACAGAAAGGTGGAAGGTTGGCCACCCTTCCAGAGCCTCTGGCTTTCCAAGCCTTGCTTTTCCTTTGCTACCAGTCCTTTGGACATCAAGGCAGCTGGTTTGCTGAGGACCTTGCTCCGCAGAAAGGGGCTGGTGTTTCTCCCCAACGTCGTTTGGTTTTCGTAAGGCGGAGAAAAGCTCTTTGCCCGGCTCAGGCAAAACCAGCAGAAGAAATGCAGAGTTTCTAGGTCACGTTGTTCTTGAGAGATAAGGCACAAAGGGAAAACAGGTTAGGAGACTCTCGAAGCACCTAGCAGGGAGAGGGCCGATGCCCAAGCATTGCATAGCCGAGAAGATCGAGTCCTCTCTCAGGCGCCCTGGAAACACCTCGTCTCATCTGTCTCCTGCCATGGCCAGGTCCCTTCTCCCAGGGCTCCTGCTGTTTGCAGCCCAGCGAGCCCGTGGTTAAGATGCTGCTTGTTTGGGGGAAGCAGAGAGGGGCAGATTTGCCTCCAAGCAAGAAGCCGTAACGCTGCATCCATCCTATCCGCCCTGGCTCTCTGGAGCATTCCCAGGCTTTTTCTTTCCATGCTCCACTGGAGTCTAATCCTGCATGCAGAAAATTCCTCATGCTTTTTGCTCTTATTCCTCCAGGGCATCTGTTTTCTCTTCCATTCTGTCTGGCTGTTCAACAGCCTGAACTCAGTTACTCTAATCCTTCCATCTTCAGTGATGTTCTCAGCTCCACGTAATAAATATTAACAGCTTACACGTATCTTGGGGTTCTTATGCAAGGAGTCCAAATAGCTTTATGGTTCATATGCACACGGGGCTCACTTTATTCGCCAGCAAAGTACAGCCACCGATGAGACAGCAACCTACAGCGACAATACACAATAGTTAAGACGGGAAGTGAAGATAAATATCGTATCCATTTGAAACTCCAGGAGGGGATTGGGGTTGGCAGAATAGAAGTACTCGTGCTGAATTTTAGCCAGAATACTCCAAATAGCATTCCTGTGCTTACAGAAAGAGCTATAGGATTTTAAAATACCTAACCCATCCCTGGTGGTTTATTTACGACTCACATTAACGGCACTGACGTTTTAGGATGCCAGCGATGCTCTTAACCGGAGAAAGGCGAGTCACTTGAGTAATGAACCATACAGGATTACTCTAAAGCCCTTCCTCAGAATTTCTAGGGAAGGTAAAATCAGACTACTATATATAAACAACTATCTATTAGCTATCAAATTTAAAAATATTTATATATTTTAGGCAGCTTCACGCTTCAGCTATGGCTACCTCTGCCTCACGACGACAGGAGGCCAATGGTGGCATTTTTTTCAACGGTACCACAAATCCTTCTGCTATCTCCTAACACTCGCAAAACCTTAATGTGATGGTAAAAAAAAAAAAAAAAAAAATGATTTTTGCCTTCAAGTGCTTTGATTTCTCTCATTACTTAGCTGCCATTCATTGGTTTCGTGCTGGTCCCTGATGTGAAAAAAAAAAAAAAAAAAAAAAAAAAGAGGAGAGGGGAGAGGAAGACATTCCTTCCTCTTCAGAGCATGGCAGCTGAGGGAGCAGAGCCTCTGGTCAAGGATGCTGCGTTCCCCTCGCATGGTCCAGGGAGCATTGGTGGCACCCACTCACCGGTGGCCTCTTCCCTGTTGGAAAGTCCAGGTGTGCCAAAAGTAACCGAGTGGGAAGAGGTGAATGGGAACAAACCAGCCCACGTTAGCTTCAGCGGAGGCCTCGGTCGCTAAAGAAAACCCAAGCCCTGCGTGATTTGCCCACAGACCATGTACCGGAGCTGAGCACTAACTGCTGGCCGTGACCCTGCCTGGCTATCCTTCTGCTATTTAAAGATTTTGTTATAAATGGGTGTGCTGCTCAGCTAATGGAGAGCTTAAAATACAAAAGTCCCTGGTGATCCTTCAGCAGCAGAGACAGTGAAGACCTCAGTTTTAGGTGGCATCGAAGGACCTCCCGTGGCTGCAGACCCCCATACCCCCAAGCAGCCCAGGAGTTTCCAGGTCTCCCTCTGATGGCTTATTTCCACCCCAGGCTGGGGCAGACACGACCCTGCCAAGCATTTTTTGGAAACCACTTTTTCCCAGTGCTGCAGAGTCCCCCCACGTGTCCTGGGACCACAAGATGTATGGGGGGGGGAGGGGGAAGAAGGTGCAGTCGGCTGCCTGCAAAGGCATCTCGCCAACACCCGCCGAGTCCCCTTCACCAGCATTGGGTGCTCCCCACCGTGCTGCTGGAAAGGTTTCTCAGGGGAGGTGAAGCAAGGAGGGGCAGAAAATTAGCGATGGGAGGAATGATGGGGCATCTCCCACCCAGATACCTCGACCTGGTGAGGTGATAACAGCAGTTTGGGGAGGAGCAAGAGCGCAAGCTGAGAGAAGGCTTTTGGGGATGGCTCAGGATAGAGGTACCACTCCGACTCCAAAGCAATGGAAGCCCCAGCTCTGTATTGAAACCAGCCCCGACATGGCCTCCTCTTTCAGTCAGCTCTTTCTGGAAGTCCTCAAAGGCAGCACAGAGTCTACAAAGTCTTTTCCAGTCTTTGTTGGGTTTTCTCCAGGCGCCTGGCATGCAGCGAGGTACACATGGCTTTGGTCTTCCCCAAGAGCATCTAAAGGCTTTGCATCATCTTCAGCTCTGCCGAATTCTCAGCACGCCGCTGCAGATCGGTTGCCCGCTCACCTCGCTGCCTGCCCGTGAGCGTTGGGACCGGGACCGTGTCCCACTCGGTCTCACCAGCCTGAGCCCCTCTAACGACGCTCAGCCAGCGCCCACAGCTTGGGGACACGCAGAGCGTCCCCGCTGCTCCCATTCCAGGCACAGGGCTTCTCATTTCTACCCTTGTCTCACAAGGGGATAGCTCTTAAAAAATGAGATTAGCTGCCTTTGCGGCAGACAAGTTCTGCATATTCAGATCTTAATTTGCCAGCTCCTCTCCAGCAGTTTTGCGGTGCATAGCTGCATGGTTTTTCTCTCTTTCTACCTAGGACTTTACTGTTTCTAGTGGTTTTGAATTTCACTACATTGCAAAAAGGCCCCTGCTCTCGTTTCTTCAGATCACTCTGGTTCTGTCCTCTTCTATCCACTCCTTCATTTTAAAGGGGCAGAGGAGAGGAGGTTTTTTCACTGTTGTTACAACCTGCACCTTCCCATCGCTCCCTAAGTTCAATATTAAATACCAACATTCGCTCACGAGCTTTCTTCCCCTGTACACAACGTCCAGTCTGTTTCTTTGACCTGGACTCCTAAGCCACGGCTTACGTAGCATTTACAGAAAACCTGTTTTCCTCATCTTTTTTCCAGTGGCTGTACAGACACAGCTTAGTATGATCCACCTGCTCCTACCCACTTTATTTTTTTCTTGCTTCATAAACTGGTAATTATGCCAAAGGATAAGTTTGGTTTGTGTTATCTGCTTTTTATAAGCTTGTTTGGCAATTCTTAAACTTTTATCTGGAGCATCCACATGCTGGAATATTTCCCATTGGAACTGTTCTTGGTAAAAGTTAGCAAATACCATAGATAAATAGGATGGGGGAATAAGCAAGAAAGACTTGTTTATACAGCTATTGAAATCCGTGCCAGGTTAGCAAATGCAGAACAGGATAAAACTGCTTCAGCTCCATTTTATTCCATACCAGGATGAGACCATCCTATTAAATAGCCACAAAACAACCTGGAGGAAAAGACAGGGTCCCCAGGTCAAACAAGATTTTGGAGCGGTCCTGGACAACGAGGGCAGGCTGGGCTCAGACACCTGAATTCCCTGCTCCTTGCAGAGGAGGGACTGCCAGCCCCTGCCTCGGTCAGCCTCGGGGACAAGGTACCAAACCTCACACAACGCTGCTGCCTTTCCCTCCACACGGCTGAACGCTGCTTCCCTGGCCAGGTTGGAAGGGTCTTAACGGTAGGTGCCTGTGCCGGCACGTTCAGCATACCCAGCCTTCCTGGGAACTACAGGAGGGCAGGGAAACACGAGCTTCTGCAGGCAGCCCAGCAACCAAGAGCCCCACACGATTCACAGGAAACCCCGCAGGGCAAAGCTGTGCCAGCGGGACTTGGAGGGGGCAGCGGCAGAGAGCCACCCACCCGCCTGCAAGGGATCCCTGTCGTGCCTTCCGAAGGAACGGGCGTTTCTCACCACTCTCATCCTGCCCACATATTTCTCAGCAAACTCGGATCTTGCCTTGGGGCATTCGGTGCTATTTGATTTCTCCAAAGGGATAAATCCCCCTCCACTCCTTTCTAATCTGGCACAACACAAGTGCCTTGAACCCGCACGCACCAGGGCTTGGCTAGACGCTGGCCTTGGCCATAGCATCCTCTGCTACTTCATCCCGATCCCTTCCCATTCCCTTTTTTCCTAAAGTGACCAGCCTGGAAGTAAAAATATCTCTGGGAAGGAAGCCAGGCTGGTTCTCTCACTTGCCCTTTTTCTCCTGTAATCTCCTCCGGCCCTCTCCTGGCTTTGCCTGGTGCCTTGTCACCACTCCCCACGGAGGCACCAGGCGCTGCAGCACAGTGGTCAACCCCGAGGCCTCTCCGTGTTTGCTGGGGAAAGGCTCCTTCCCCTGGGAGCCAGCGAGCAGGCTGAAGGGGAAGGCTGGAGCAGGGAGGGAAGAGGCTCGCTTGCCGCCTGCCGTCAGAAGCCTGAACTGAAAAGGAAGATCACCGTGATCCCAACACCTCCACCAGCTAGTCCAGGCCTCGGCCAAACCGATGCGTAGCCAGCAGATGGAGAGGTCCCCTCCTCTCCTCGCCACCCACCTCCTCTCTGCTCGGACACGAGGGTGAGCATCTGCATCTTCAAGTCGGCCGCATCACGACGTAGTTTTGGTTCTATCCACATGCGACTTCCTCCTGTGCACTACCAGAAGCCTGTACAGGAAAACTGTGTTACAAACTCCGCCTGTCCTCTACAACTTTCCAGGTGGCCTGCATTAAGGGACATAACATGCATTTTGCCTGCCAAAACCAATAATCTAAATTTATAGTTTAACTCCAAGCCATAATCCAGTGCTAAAGCTCAGCAAAGAAGTAAGCACGGGACAAAGACCTTATGCTTTTAAGTCATCTGCGAGGGCTTCAGGCCACTTTTACAACAGAAGCTTGCCTGCTCCAAGGTGCAACCCCCTATTCTGGAGGAACAGAGGGTTTCACCAGGAAGAGCTGTCACACCCACAAACGACATTGTAAGGAAGAGAGCAAGCCACATAGGTGCCAATGAGTGTTGCTATAAGTTATTTATTCTGCAAAATAGAGGTATCTTCTATGGAATTGAACACTGGAATCACAGCATTATGAATCGAGTTGTGGAAACATTATGACAGCACACACACACGCAGGCACACACGTGTACACCTACACACGCACACACGCCTTTGTACAGGCCCCTACTCTTGCATTATCCAGAGGGAGTCCTCTCTGCATCTTTATTTGCAAAAATCTGCAGCGAGGGTTGCATTCAAGACCCCTTCCCCTATTCACAGGGCTTCCGAGGGTACGAGGTTGGTCAGGATTGGGTGCATGGCACAGGCAACACGGGTTTAGAGCGCTGCCTGTGCTCCCCAGCCCAGTGCTCAGCACATCCTGGACAGGAGTTAACTCTCAGCAGAACATAGCCCTCAGTGGAACGCTCTCATTCTTGCCTCAGCCTTTGCTCACGCAGCCGAGCACAGGGTGTCTGGAGGAAGCAGATTTCCACGTTAGGACACAGTCAGTGCTCCCTGCTCGCCATGGTCCATGTTCCAAAGCCGGTAAAACTCTGCAAAATCCACATAGGGCTCCACACGCCCATCTTCATCTGGCTGGAGTGAGTGGGTGGGTCGGGAACGGAAGAGACCCCCGTCTGAACTTGAGCTGCTACTCTGCGTGTGAGTATTAGTCGACTGGAGCGTCACAGTTGGGCTTTGGCTATGGGGAGAAAAAGAGAGAGAGAACAGAAGCATCTTTATTTTTCCCCATCTTATGCTTTGGACAAGAAAAGCACCAGAACAAGTGCCAGCTTCTTCACGGACCAAGCTACCCTTAGCAAACTGGTTAAAAGTTGCAGTCTCTTGCTCTATCAGAGCACTAGAAGTGTTGAGAACTGCTTGGAATTGGTGAATGCCAAAGATATCGGATTCACATTTAACTGGAAGGCCTTAAGTACAACCAGGCATCTGAGGAACAGAGGAGAGGAAGCAGGAAAAAAAGAAGGGGGGGCATAGAAAAAATGTTAAAAAGAAAAAAGGGGGCATGCACGCTGCTGGCCTGCCCATACCCATACAGTACGAGCTTTACGGGAACAGTCTGGCAGCAAAGGAAGCTATTCTTGCGTGACCTGCACTACAGCCAAAGCAGCTGTAGCGCATCAGCCTCATTGTTTCTGGAGCTACCAGAACACGAGACCTTCTTCACTTTGCTGTGTGTACACACACCACCCTATGCCAAAGGCTGAACCTAAACCAGAGCCACTAACTAGTACAATCCTGCGAAGCAGATCCAAATAGGATCCAGTTCTAACCTTTATCTTTTTTCTACCCTGGCCTCTGTCTGTCAGCAAGCCAACTCGTGCAGTGCAGCCTCACTGATGACCTGCATAGCCCCTCTTCCTTATCAAAATGAAGGGCACCCACACTCCCCCCATGCACAGCACCCAACACACTTGGCAGGCAAGATCCAAAGCAGAGGGCCGCTCGCTGCCAGAGTGCCCTCCGCCAACAGCAGCAGATGCTGCTCCCAAGGCATATTCCCAGAGCTGGCTTCAGAGCTGCTCGCTTTACTCATTCCCACTCCTCACACAATCGCTTTCCAGCTAACACATTATGCTGGCTGTCAATGCTGCAGTCAGGAGGGCCACGCTCCAGATATGGGAATGATTGACAAGTAACTGACAGCTGTCTGCTTTTCAACCACTTTACACAGTGTGAGGTACAGGGCAAAACTGCAGGTAACAAGCCAGCAGGACTTTTACTTTGTGAGGGTGGGGGTGGCTTCATCCAGAGTTGAGCTGCTGTGGGCACCGTTGACCATCTGGCCTTGGGAAGGCATGACAAGAGACAGCGTGACGCTCGTCTTGCTTGTGCTTTGGGAGCTGGAATACGGCACAGAGACTGGGTAGACACGGCCTCCTGAGAAGGGAGAAAACAAGAGTTATAAAATGCAGTTCAAACATGGGGTGCACAGCAGCAAAGAAAGGGCCAAAGAACCCAGGAATTTACGTTAAACTGCCTTTCTTAGTTGCTGTACTGTACTCTGTCAAATTGACACAGACTATGTCTCAGAAGCCAATAATCCCTTTAATAAGAAAACTTCTTCTATCTCCTCTCCCAATGTTAGCTGGATCAATCAAGAGATCTTATCTTGCTCCCTCCATTTTGTTTCGTTCTCTCCCCAACATACCTTGCGTTGGTGTCAGCGTGGGCTGGCTCATCTCACCCAAGGGGTACCCAAAATTCCTCACAAGCAGCGTCATGTCTTCATGCCGGGGACAGAACTTGGACCGTTCTCCACCACTGGCAAAAGTGTCGCAGTGGATCCGCTTAACCCGGTCCACTACTGCTTGTGCCACAGCATCCAGCGATGTCTGCTTGGCAAACTCTGTGGCTATCATGGCTGCAATTTCCTGAGCAGAGAAGGAAAAAAAAAAAACCAAGAGAGGAAGGATGTTAGGATAAAACCTTTTTCTGCCATCTGATCTCAGAGTTTTTTTACAGCAACTCATCCAACTGTGACGCTTGCCAGTCTCACCTGCTGATATGTGCCCTCCTGCCTTGAATCATCCCATTCCCTTTAACAGGCTACCCCTAAGGGACAGGCAGCTGCCTAGGAGAACTGGCTTGGCAAAGCAGCTCCCATATTATTACAGACTGGAATGGGGTGGCACAGGCATTCAACCTGGCCAGCACTCACAGGATAGATGAGGAGGGAAGTCTCTGAGAGCAGCTGACACTGCCGGAGTGAGTCAATAGCCAAGGGAAGGTTTCCCACATGAGCAGGCTCACCTGGTTGGCCTGCCCAGGCCCATGAGCTGCTTCCAGCGCTTTGTAGAGCCCTTCAGACATGAGCACCAAGAAGCCAGTCACCCCATCCAGTGAGTGCCCTCCGTGGATTTCAGGCTCTGCTATGATGGGCTTAGATTTAGCAGCACTGGAAAGAGATGGTATTCTTTAGTATTTAATGGTGGTGACACAGCAGGTGAGAACGGAGGGGTCATAAAGAAAAGAAAGGCTTGAAACCACAAAGTTGAATTTTTCTGACCTGAGCAGTTCAATATCAGTGTAGCCGTATTTGACTTTGTAATCTCCAATGCGCCGAGTGCTTTCCTGCCCACGAATAGTTCCCACTTGTTTTATTTTCCCTGCATCCAAGCCTGCCAGATTGAAAACCAAAAAAGTTTAATTGACTTCAGGAAACTTGGAGGACTTCCTCTGGTTACACTGTCAGGAAGAAGAAAAGAAATATCCATAGCTAAAGAGAACTGTAAGGCAAAACGAGATGCCAAACAATCATCAGCAGCCCAACAGGGAGAAAAGGAAGAGCAAAAAAGGGACACCTTTTAATTAGTTGTAATCTGGGGAGGAGAGAGAGAATGAGAGATGCACACAGCCCAACATGCGCACTCTGAATGCAACGGTTGGCCCTGAGACAAAGCCCACATCCTGGTCCAAAGCCACCGGCAGCAGCTGGCCTGGGTGCACAGGCATTCACTGAAAAGGCAGGGGAACATCTGCGCCTGTCAGCGCTGGACTGCGCGATGGGAGGAGATGGCAGGAAGGAGGAAAACATATGTGAAGGATTCTGCTTTTTGTTCCGCCTGTTATTGATCCCTGCTCCTAAACCCCACATGACAATTTCACTAATACACTAGATTGCAGAGGAGAAAAGGAGATCTACAAGAGGCACTGAATTTCCTCAGGTGCTCACACTGATGTGGGCTACTCCTAAAACAAGAACAATGATCAAACAAGTATTTATTTAAATAAATTTAAGGGGATATACCTGTGGCTGGGGCTAGGAAGGAATCCCAGTTTAGAAGAAGGTTCTAAGAGGGACCATCTGGGTGCAGCTACTATTTGAGGCAGGACTCGGAACAGATGAGCCACTTACCTGGTCTGTTCTGGCAATTCCCCTTTCCTGGTTATACCTAGAGCTAACAGGCAGAAAAATGTTATTTTTGAGATTTTTGTCTAGGGATGACTGTCCTCAGTACAAGGTGAAGGCAGGGGTCCAACTGAAACTCTCCCTCCGAGTCAAACCAAGCCTCACCGCACAGATGGCTCCACACCTACCCCAGCAGTAAGACACAACTCTGCCATCTGCCGCAGACCAAAGCTGACTCATCAACATGGCCTGGCTCATTTGCCAGCTCCTGGCAAGGGGATACACACCATTGACAGATACAAACACAGGGAGGCTCGCAGCACGCCAGAGAGGTTGTGTCTAAATCACAGCAAACCCTCCTGGAGCACTGAACTGGCTGCAATGTGTTGGGTGAAGAGCCATAAAGGTGTAAGACCTCTCCCTCCCTTCCCCCAGGAGAGGGGCCACACAGGCACCAGCATGACAAACGCTGTCCCCACTACCTCTTATCACTGTGCTTCAACTCAGCCCTACAACAACCTCCTTTGGGCCCCCAAAACAGTCTATGCACAGTGGCTTGTTCCACAGGCTCTCCTTTCTGCTGGGACTGCCAGCAGGAAAGCTGCTGCTGCACCAATTAAGATCGGTATTTCTAGCAGATTCCTGTTCTACTATGGACTGCAGCTAAATTCTGCATTTTGGGCAGCAGAAAGGCAGTCAAAGGGTCTCTTTCAATTCTTGTATTCAGTCTTCTGCCTCGTAGCACATACCCCTACTGCAGGAGTATGAGTAAAAGAGGAAGTGGAAGAGAAATAGAATAAAATAAGACCCACAGCAGAAAATTACCACATCAACAGCCTCATCAGATAAGAATATATCTATCAGGTGAACCTAATGAAGAATGACAAGTTAGATCTACCTAAACAAAGGTACAGAACATAAGTACCAATAAGAATTCGGTACTAGCAATCACACAAGTGGTCTGGGCTAGTTCTGGACCAAGAAAGAAAACATGTCAGACACTGTAAAGGAAAAGAGAAATTGCCTAAAGCAAAATGTCAGCATTAAGAGCTCAATAGTTACTGATGTGAGAGCAATAAATGCCAGTGCTGGGCCTGGCTCTGTCTGAAGCGTAGCCGCTTTTTTTGCAGCAGCTTGTACAAAGGCATATTGAAACGCACCATCCCGAGGGTGCGGCACCACATAGAATTTAACCCAGCGTAACTGTGGTTTGCCTCCAAAGGAGCAGTCATACGCTGTCCATCCTGCTTCTACCCTCTGGCTGCGTGCTTCCACTCCTGCCTTCCTACAGGCTCCAGCAATCACACACCTGGAGGGCAAATCAATTTCAGTTTGGCAGTTCCAAGCAAAACTCAAATGCTCAAAAAACCTCGAACACTCAAAACTTGGGGGGGGGGAAAAAAAAAAAAAAGATCTTCTGCTGGTTCAGTGAGCTGAACTTACTCACTCTGTAGCCTCACAATGCCTAGATATGCAGAAAAAGAAGGCATTGAACTTGTCATCTGAAACCACAGTAAGCTTCTTTTTGTGGTCATTTATTGTTTCCAGTGGCTTGAGTCATTCCTGGTGCCCAGATAAACAGAGGCATGCGATGTTCTCAGATAAGAACATGAAACCCAACACTCACCCAGCTGGGAGAAGCGAAAAAGTTCATCCTCATTCTCTGTCGTATGGTCCACGTTGAGCTGAGTCACCTGCAGCCCATCCACCGTGGACTTGCATAACAGGGCCCGATTGGTACCTGCAGTGGGAGCAGCGAGATGAGGCACAACATATCCAGGAGGAAAAGGAACAGGAGAGGGGAATAAAGACAGAAAAGAAGAGAAAGGCTCATGTACTGTCTCATCATGATCTCCAAAAAGTAGCCTTGCTAGCAGCATAGTAGGCCTGCTAAGCAGTTCTTCATCCAGGCCTGAGCCGGTACCTCACAAGAAAGCTCTCCATCTCTCAGTGAACCTGCACTACTGCCTCTCAGCCCATTTTCCCTCTGTTCTTTGGTCATACACATTGCACCAGCCAACATCCGCAGAGATAAAGAGCCAAGCTGATTCCAAGTGCTCCTATAAGTAACAAGCATATCACTCCTTGGCCACAGACCAAAGAAACTGTCCCCCACGTTCAAATTTCTTTCACTTCCTAGAACCGCAGCCATCCTCAGAAACGCCTAGACTGAGCTGCTGACAAAAAACAACTCACCCACATTGGCGATATAGAGCTTGTTGTTGAGAACAACAGCCACAATAGCCATGGCTCCTCCAGAGATCTCCTGCTCTACAACCTTCAATCTCTCCACAATCTTCTGGTACTGAGGAGGCAGCTGGTGGTGAGGGACACCCTGGAACCCAAAATGACGGGAAAGCTTAAACACACAGTCCACAAGACAGAAACCACAGCTGGAATCAAAAGTCTGTAGGGAAGAGACTCATCTTGGCACGTCTTAGCCTCATGCCAATGCTGTGCAAGACGTACAATAATTTGTTCAATCCTAACAAATGACACAGCTCCGATAAGGTTCTGGAGACAACAGTCCAGTTCATCTGAAGAACAGAATCGACATCTGCCCTGATGCCACACAAATCTGAGGCCTTGCCTCTCATCTGCATCATACGGCTTTGTCCTGGAAGAGTCAAATGTACAGGCTGAACTCCTCTCCATGGTTCAGTTCCTTACTAAGATAACCAATGATGGGTCTAAGTAGTGCCACTAGGAACAGTGGGAACTCTGGGAAATGAACCAAGACGCTTGCTTCACTTCACACAAGCTCCCAGAAGAGAACCACAGAGAAATCATTTTCAATCACAGCCTCCCTTGGACCAGACTGATTAATAAGCCCAAACCTCACCCAGCAATCTGGAAGGTGGGACCTCCAGCAATCTCTGTTCTTAAGGCTACATTACCTCTGGTAGCTGGGACTGCAGGCTGGCCTTCTCTGCCAAGGCATCATCAATGGACTCCAGGAAACTTCTTTCCACCACGTCAAAAGCCTAAAAGAGGCCATAAAGTGAAACCAAGCTCTTATCCAATACCCACAGACCTTTGAGGTTACCCACCCCCACCACCCTAAGGCTGGCTCATAAGAGTGGATGATCACTGTACATACAGACATTCAAGGATCACTACATCACACTGATTTTTACAAGCTGTTAACTAGCTGTGCCGAAATAATTGTGTTTCAATCTGCAACAACTCAAAACAGGAGACAAAACCATAAAAATTACATTCACAGCAATGTCAGAGACCTGTCTGATTTTGTGTCTTGACTGCAAGAACTTGCCTATCACTCAAGAAAGTGCGCTCATAAATCCAACTCCCCACACGGTAACTTCCCCCTTTTGCTCTTTGTCATCTCCTTCCCAGGCTTTTTCCTACATGTCCAGCGAAGACTAGCTGCAGCTTCCCGGAAAGCTCTCAGCACTGTGCTGACAGAGCCAGGAGGACAGATGGGTATGAGGTGGGAGTGAAACAAAGCACTACTGCTGCTCAGGATGACTGCGATTGCAACCATTGGCAGATGTTTCCAAGCCCCACAGAAAGCAGATGCTGCTCCCTTGGTGGCAAAAAGAGGAGGTGGGTAGTGTGAGAAGCAGGAGCCATTCCCAGCCAAAGTTTCTTTACCTGCAGCAGAACTCGACGCACATCAGCATCGCTGTGATCTGCATGTAGCTGGCCCAGCAGCAATTCTGCAGAGAGCCTCTGACCCACAAAGTTGGTGACTCGGTTGCCATCATAGCCATTGAAGACACCATAGAGGTAGCAGTTGTTCTCACTCCTGTCAAAGAGGCCAGAAGCAAAGAGGTCACAGATGTCTGCGAGACAGATGTATGTAACAAGTTCCTCCAGACACCTCCTGCATGCTCAGGCCCCACCCTCTTCTTCTGTGTGACAAACTAAATACCACTTTTACCTGCCCTTGTGCCTGCAGGAGTCTGTGTCCCAGGTGCAACCCGCTTACCTGAATTTTAACCAGTTATCTTCCAAGGGGTGGCCCTCTGTCCCCTTGCCATCTGCACTGTAGGAACGGTTTGGAGCTGAGCCCACCCCGGAGAGATGGCAGGATGGTAAATCATCTGTCCAACTGGGCTGCTGTTCCTGGGAGACAGAAAGGAGAAAGAGACCACGTAAACCCCAAGCAGCCTGAAGCGAGGATCCTGCTCCAGTACAGGTTACGAGTCCATCCCCACTCTCTTCTCAACCCTTCTCCCTCTGCTAACAGGGCAGCACCCCCCCCCAGCCAATAACTTCATATTCCCTGCTGCAGAACTGGATCACTTACCACTTCCTTTCCCTCTGAAGCTGAGCTCTGGCTGCACCTCCGACTCTTGCTAACAAGAAACCAGAAGTGAAATTTGCACCTGAGTTTTACACTGGATATAGCACAGCGCTAGCTTAGCTATTCATTTGGTGAATCAGACCCTCACGCATCCGTGGCACGGCAGCACAGGGAAGGATCTGGTTCTCTGCTGGAGTACGTTCACCAAGGACAAGGGGACTGGGGCTCTGCTGCTGCCAGCAATGAGAGAGCCATCCCTG
>NW_009604743.1:0-213 GCF_000690535.1 Cariama cristata
GCTGCAAGCAGAAGTCTTTAATGCGAGTAGTATCTATATGGGCTATTTCATGTACTACATCTGATACAAAGCTGTTTTGTGTATTTACACATATTATATATATAACACACTATGTATAATGTATATAAAATAACCTTATTGTGTATTCATACACAGTATTTCAGAGCTGAGGTCTTCCTCCCCACCCGGTCCTTTCAGTACTGGCTTTCTTTC
>NW_009604743.1:671-13778 GCF_000690535.1 Cariama cristata
CCCTGTGGGACAGGTTGCCCGCTGTGGCAGGCAGTGTCAGCAGCAGGGAAGGCCGAGCTGGCTTTCCAGGAGGTAACGCTGCTAAAGCAGGCAAAAGCAAACTGCTCAACTCTGTTTCAGAAACAAAGGTGACAGCCAAATAGGTTCCTTAAGTATTACTGAGCAGATTTTTTTTTTTTAATCCTGATTTCTTAAAGAGATAAGACATATGCAAAGTTGCATCCTGTGTGTATTTGCATGTGAGTATAAGGGAGTAATTTTGTTGCTGTTTGCTTGCTGTTGCTCTTTTAGTTCTGCGCCCCATAAATTTTGGGCCGATTTCAACCGAATGAAACAGAGGGGCAAATTTGAAGATACTAATTCTCAAAGAGGTAACATTCCTGTAAGTTCTGTGAACATAGCTGGAGAGTGTGCTTATCTGCCAAGAGGAAAAATATGCAGCATACATTTCAACAGTTAATATTGAAATGTCAACATTGGATGGATAGGTTGTGCCGCTGTGTTGGAAACTGAATGTCTAGGAATTGGAAAATCCCTCTTTTAATCAAAATGTGTATTCCTGTAGGATTCAGTAGTGTCCAATAAGGAGCAAATCTCACTTGAAGCCTTTCATGATAGACATGCATACTCCTCTTCTCTGTGGATTCTCTGATACTCTGTTTAAGACAAGCCTGAAGCTTTGGTATAATTTGGTTAAAAAATCTGACACTCATGAGATGCAATTCCCTAGGAAATGAGGCTTCGTATATGTCACTGCTTACAAAACTATTGGTCTTATCTGCACTTCACTTAGCCTTTGTATAGCCAACGTGCTTAGATGTGCCTTTTTCTGGCTTGTGTCATGAACAGGTAATTTCTTTAACACTGAGCTGAAAAGCAGCTCCTTGAGGCTGCAGACAGTTAATGAATGCATGAAGGAAATGATTTATAGTGTAGGCTGAGTTACGTCTTATGTACTTTGCTGAGACTAACTCTCAGCTGGGCTATCTCCTTTGCTTCTCCAGCATAAAGTACTAGGCAGTTCTTAAATATGAATTTGCTTGTGGAAGCAGCTCCTGGTAAGGATGCAGAGACTCTCACTTCATATTGCTGCTGCCACCTTAGTGTTACCATCAATAAATTTCTCAGACAGCTTCTTTGGAAGATGATGCTCATTGATCTACCCCTTTACCATGCCAGCCATAGTGCTTTTTAAGACTCTTTTTGGCAGTCAGCTTTACTAAGTTGAAAACTTGAGTTTGCGTAATTAGAATTCTCTTGGAATTTTGTCTTAACAGCATTGACAACAGCATCAGCTTTTAACTGAATATATTGTCTCATGAACCCAGGCTGAATGAAATGGGACCAGGCCCATCATTTCCAGCTGTTCACCCTGTCTGTTTGTTGCCTGGATGTTACTGCTCTTGTGGCCGGCATACTTGCATTGCGTGTGAAGTGGGCAGTCCGTGCAGCTTGCAGGCTCCTACTATGCCGTTCAGAACCTGTGCTGATCTGTATTAATATTTTGATCAGTAAACTGGATTGCCTTTATGCATGACTCAGCTCCCTGTCATGGGAGCTGCCACCTCTGCAAAAGCTGAACTGGACAGATGCCTCAGAGTGCTAATCTCTTCAGCTGTCCGGCTTCAGTCTGTCTGTATTTGGGGCTCAACATCCTCAGATTCAGTGCTTGTGAATATAAAATGCTTGAAATGAAGTAAATGAGGCTGAAATGGAGAGGATAAAGAAATATTACAGAGAAACTAATTTATTGCTTTACCTGAGACTTTATCAGTATGAAAGTACTCTGGGATAACTCAGTTTGGAGATTAGTTGGTAGCTTTTCTTAAATTAAAAAGAATTATTTAGTTAACTCAACAAGAAAAGAATGTTACATAAACCCAAATACCAATCGTAAAAGGGCTACTGCTGTGGTGTTGTGATTTAACTCCAGCCAGCAATGAAGCCCCACACAGCTGCTCCCTCCTTCCCTCCTGGTGGGATGGGGGAGAGAACTGGAAGGGTAAACATGAGAAAACCCATGGGTTGAGGTAAGGACAGTTTACTAGATAAAGCAAAAGGCACACGCACAAGCACAGCAGAACAAGGAATTCATTCAGCACTTCCCATGGGCAGGCAGGTGTTCAACCATCTCCAGGAAAGCAGGGCTCCATCACGCATAACGGTTGCTTGGGAAGACAAACACCGTCACTCCGAACATCTGCCCCTTCCCTCTTCCCCCAGCTTTGTATGCTGAGCATGATGTCATATGGTCTGGAATGTCCCTTGGGTCAGTTGTGGTCAGCTGTCCCTGCTGTGTCCCCTCCCAACTTCTGCGCCCCCAGCCTCCTTGCTGTGTAAGCTACTCTGTGTAAGCCCTGCTCAGCAATAATGGAAACATCCCTGAATTGTCAACAGTGTTCTCAGCACAAATCCAAAACATAGCCCCATACTAGCTACTATGGAAAAATTAACTTTATCCCAGTCAAAACCAGCATGTGTTCCTTATAAAACATACATCAAAATTATGCTGTTTCATATTGAATAACAGATTTTGTAAATTTTTCATTTAGGAAAATGTACTACTTTAGAAGTGATACTTTAGAATCAGTGTCTGTATTTGAGTTCCAAACTATTACATGAAACTACCTGAGCAGAGATTCTCATCCTGTAGAAAAGATTGCAGAGCATTGCCTGCAGGCATGATCCCCAAACTTTCACACTGACTTTACTGTACTTGGAGCAGATCTTTGGTGTCTATCATTAAAGTTAATGCAAGAAGTATCCTTGTGCTGAACAGGAATAAAAACAGGTTTGTAATTCTTCAAGTGACTTCATGTAAACATGGCTAGTAGCTTGATCCTGAAAAACCATAAATCAGTAAAGTAGCAGCGAATCTTTACTCATATGCATTCAGTATACATTTTTTCCCCTTTTATCTGAATGTTTCTTGGTTATCATGCTGGCCTCATTTACTCCAAGTTCAGATATATTTAAATGAAGCTACAGAATGCATCCCTTGGTAAAACATGAGTAAACTGAAGTCATTCCTGATGGCCTGATCCTGCTGTAATTCAGATAGAGCAGTGCTTTACTTCTTGAGCAGTCCCACAGGCAACGATAAGACACTGAAGGTATGAAGTATAGCTCAGTAGTCCTTATCCAAATCCATAGAGATCAATAAAAAATGCACCAAGTTGTTTGGCTTAAACCCAGCATGAATATGGATCTGCAGCTTACAAACAATTTTCTGAGACATGTCATTCTGAGTTGAGTTTTGTGTAAAATGAGCATTATAGATCAGCTCTAATAGTCTGAAGAGCTTGGGAAGTGACCCGAGTGATACGCTATAGGCAGTGTTGTGATACAAACTTAACCATGAGAAACAAATTTATTCTGTCTGCAAACTAAATTTATGTTCTTTTGTGCTTTAATACTTTAATACGTATTGTGAGATGTGTAAAAGTCCGCTGTAGCGGTTTAATTTCAGTCTCACTGCAATCAGTGGAAACATGCTCAGTAATTTTGTTGAAGTGAAGGCATACCTGTAGTTAGCACTTTTGGAAATCCTATACCAAGTATGTGACAGGGTCATAACAGCTGAAGTTTTGGGTTTTTTTAAATATATATTTCAAGTAAAGTGTTTTGCCCTGCACTAAAATACAACCACTGAGGTGTGACCTAGGTACTTAAAATACCCATCAGTTCTCCTCAGATGTTTAGAGCCTAGTTCTGCCAGGGGCTGCATGTTCAGCCTTCCTATGGTCTTCTTTCCAAAACAGTAGCTATTTGCAGGAGCTAGGAAGGCAAAGTTTTAAGATCAGGTCAAAAATCAAAGTTTAAGGGTCAGCAAATTGACCAGCATCTCCCCTTTCACTTAGAAGCTAAAAGACTCCTGTGTGGAGTTACATCTTCTGATGGAATACTAGCTTAAAGCTGAGTGGTTTTTTGCAGCTCCCTAGCAAGCTGGCCCAGTTTTAGGAACAGGCGAAGCAGGCAGTTGCCTAGAGCGACAGACGAAAGGAGGCAATAAAATCCCATTTTAAGCAAGAAAGAGACACCGTGACTCTGTGCCTGTTTCTGACTGTTTAATGAGGACCCGGTGCATTCCTCAAGTGTCATTCTCCCCAAGCTGCTGAGGTGCTGAGACTGAGTGAGCTCCTTACCACAGCAACTATGGCCACATCTCATCTATTTGTTCTTGTCTCTGCTTCGGCTTGCTGCTGCTGAAACTGAGGGGAGAAACTTTCTGTGCTCCTCCTCTCTTCCTTTTTCTTGATGCTGCTGTATTACTTTTGCTAGGGTGGTTGGATCGGCAGGAGAGCAGGGGCAGATGTTCTTAGACTAGATAGCTCTCAGAATTCATGCTTCACTAAAAAAAAACCCCTGTTATTATTATCCTTGCAAATTAGGAGTGACAGGCTGCTGAGACTTCCTGAGTTTATATTTATGTCAAGAAACTGATTGCAAGAAGTAAGAGATGTCTTAGCAAATCTTACACGGGTACTGGGTTCCTGTAAGGACCTTTTACAGCCATTTCAGGGCTCAGTTAACTCTACTTGATGTAGACTTCCATTTTCCACCCACTTTTGAGTGCTAAAAGTGTTTATTTCCTTCCTTTCCGCCCCCTCCCCCTCCCTGTGCTTGGACACCTCTAGGCTTTTGGGATGAATCTCTTCCATGCTGTGCATAGGTTGCTGTACCAGGCTTTGCCAACAGACTCGATGGTAACCTGGTACCCTTCAGTCTCACTGACAACATGGTTACAAGCTGTAACAGAGAATCAGTCTGGAGTGATGGTCATTTTGCTCTACTGCTCTTCAGAGGAGCTACTTGGAGTGGCAGAGTTTTGTGAGTTGACTGCAAGGTCTGAGAGATGACACTGTATTGGTTTGCATTAGGATCACAGTTAGGTTTATCGTGTCATCCAAAGGCATAGACTGAAAGCACTGGTAGGTCAGCCTTCACCACACATCAAGTTCCTTAATGGCAAGGTAGGAAATGTGTATGGATTGCAAAAAAAGGCAATCCAGTCTCATCGTAAGTAATAAGAATTTGGAAAGCGTATTACATTTCATTGGACTTTGTAAATTCAGTCAATCACTATGTCACATCAAGAGGAGATTTATGGGAGGCAGATTATCCCACGTGGGCCCATGGGAATGTTCTTAAACTTTCTCTGGAACACCTAAATTACTACGTCCAAAAGAGAATGCTGAACTTTGGCCTCATAAAGCAAGGACGAATTGGAGTTTCTGTGTTTTTTAGCCCAGGAATACATTTTTCCTGTGGGTGAGCCTGTAATGAAATTCTGGTAACTTCTCTATGTTCTCTGCTCAATTTAGTATAAAAAAAGTTTTCTTTTTCAATTTTGCTGTTTTGCTTTTGGATATACAGTAATGGAATATGTGTTAAGTCTTCAAACCACATCACTTTCACAAGTGCTAAGGATGGGCCTCCAACTTGGAGTAAGATTTCCAAATACAGAGGCATAAGAACAACCCTGTTTTTCAGGAGCTGCCAAGCAATGTAATTATGCACCTGTACAATATACAGATTAATTTATATTTCAAGGAAAACAGGGAAGATAATATGTCCAAGCTGGTTAGGTTTGTACCTTTGTAAGTACAGCAGTACTTCATTTTCACCTCCCAAGTCCCAATCTTACTTGCCAGCTGGTGTTGGCACAAGGAATTCTACTTTATCCTAAAAACAGTGCACCACCAGGAATCTGCCTTAACCCCTGGAATGACAATGGTCTGGAAATGGAAGAGGTGCATGTTTTGGTTTTGTTTTGTTTTGTTTTGTTGTTTGTTCCCCGCCCCCCTCTTTTTTTTTTTTTTTTTTTTCCCCCCCCCCCCTCCTTTTTCTCTTCTTTTTGAGTTTCTTTAGAAATTTTCTGTTTTCTTTGAAACCTAGCAAGGCAAACGTAACCTTTTCTCTTAAAATGTTGCAAGTGGCTACACCACATCTTTATTTTTATCTCATGTCACACTTAATCGAAAGGTTCTTCACAGCTAAAGTAACATGACAAAGGCATGGGAATTATTTTTGTCTTAGTTTCTACTGGAAGCTTACAAGAAACCTGTTTCTTCATACAGAATTGGTGTTCACTGGCACACATATATAGTTGTACACTCCCCAAGGATGGGTGCATAAACACGTGCACACACACTCAAAAGACACACAAGGACGTATGGATTGCTAAATTCACACAGGGAGTACAGTTGGTCATTCAAATTTGCCCATATAGCTTTAAATTTTACCCTGTTGCACATATACATTATAGCAATCTTTAATTAACTGACCCAACACTCTATTTCACCATCCCTTGACATAACTCAGTGCAGAAAAGAAAGTTCACTTAAACTGTTGGTCAGTGTGCTTTTGGTGGCATACTTGCGGCTCACTTTTTGGACCCTGTTAGAAGACAAAAGCAGTCTTTTTCTCCCGAGCTCTTCCATATAATTTCCCAAACTAGTAAGTACATAAGCAATTCCAAAATCTGAATAACACCCAAGCCAGAGAAAGTTTCATTATTGAAGGATACTTATTCCACTGAAGCACAGGAAAATCAACACCTGAAGTGTCTGTTAATTTTGGATGCCCTCTCTGAGACAACAAGGACTGCGTTTTTTCAAAGTAACTGGTATTTGATACTAAGTACAAGACACAATTTTTATCAGCTTCAGTTGTAGCTGAGAGTGTTCAGCGTTTTTGTGTTTTAACCTTCAGACTTCCAAGTTAGGTACCCAGAAAACGAAGAGCTTAGAATTAATGACCACCCCTGAAAAATTTAAATGACTTAATTAGTATCCTAGGGAATCTGTGGTGGAAGCCAGGATGAAATGTAATTCCCTCCCCCTCTGGAGCAACATTCACTTTCTTAGCCATGAAATGATCTTTTATTTTCTTGTAATTCCTTGCCTTATTCCTGCACCTCCTAACCTCAGCTAAAAATAAATCAGCAATCTGCTTTGTTTTACAGTCCTGCATCATCCTTAAAGATTATCCTTTGTTAAAATAAAATAGGCAAAATATGCTCCCCAGTGTTTTTAATTTATTCAGTAAACTGTAATTTCCCTCAGCCCACCATCACAGTTGTCCCACATGCTTAGTCTGCTTCCCTAGGGGCTTCACTCTCCATTTCTTTAACACATTCTGCTTGTCTTACCCAGTCCTTTTACCCTTTTCCCAGATTCTTGTCCAATGTGTCTGCCTCTTTCCATTGCCCACTACCTACTTTTCCCCTTCTTTTAGCTGCTGGTCCTAGTCTCCCATTACACTCTTTTTGTGCAATCTCAGTGTCTTCCCCCCCCTTCCCCCCACCTTGTCCTCATCTCGTTGACCAACGACTCACTCAGCTCTTCTGTCCCTGGCTTTCTAGGGATCATGACTTTGCATAGCTGGTTTGAGCTCCCCTTCTCTCCAGTTCCCCATGTGACTTCAGTCCTCCTTTTCCCTTCCGCCTGCTCTGCTCCCTCCCATTCCAGGGGGCGGTGGGATGGCCCCTGCTGCTCCCTCGCAGACAATTCTCCTAGGACACTAAAAACGAGCTTTAGTCTTTAAAATATGTACTGGTAGTGGTGACAAGCATGGTAAAGTTCCATATGCTGAGAACATTTGAGATAGACCTAAAGGTTCCTGGCTCTAGAAGTTGCTTACGGCAGCAAAGAAGATACACATTGCACTCCCTCTGAGGAAAAGCAATCCAAATACAAATGAGAAAGTAAAGGAGGAGGAGGGACAGAAGGCTGAGAGGTTTCTCTGCAAGTCTGTCCAAGTTTCTGTGCCACTGCTTTTGCATAGATTGTTATGGCAAATAATCTTGGAATCGTATTCAAAACAGCAATTAGGGAGAGGCTGAGCCTAGTGAGTATGTATGTGTCTGCAGCAGAGTCAAGAGAGGGCCATCTGCTGCGCGGGGTTTTGGGGGTGTTTTCTGCTTCTAAGTGAGCTATACCTGCTGCACGTGTGGCAAGTGGATTTTAAATAGAGGAGTCAAAATATTCGTGCTACAAGGTTGCTGATGAATAAAGTTTAACAATGTGATTATACATGTGTGAATGTGTGTATATTTATTTATTTGTGCACATTAGATGGAAAATAAAATCACTACTCTCTGGTATGTTTGTGCTAATAGAAAATGAAGCAATTTACACTCCATTGTTAATGTGATTTTATGGGTTTTACGGACACGGCAAATTTATTTTAGACATGTGAAGACCTAGGGGAGTGGGATTATAATAGCAACATTAATTTGTCTTCTTAGTGCTAAGAAAGAAAAAAAAAAACAAATTCACTAAGCATTGTTTTACCTGTGGGGGTTCTGAAAAAGCAGCTGTCACTTTTTTTAGTCTTATTTAGTATGTGCCATCATTTTTCATCTGGGTTTTGAATTGATACTGCTGCTATGCTGAGGGAAAAGGAAGCGCTCCACCTGCGCCAAATCCAAAACAAAGTACTTAATCTTGGAGACAAGCACTGAGAGCGAAAGGGAGTTTCTCTGCATGAATCTGGTTGTTCTGCCACAGAAATGATGTCAGTGGATTTCTGTCTGTAGTCTACCATTGCTAATACTGATTTCTGAAAGTTGGTGGAGCGTGGAATACCTTATTACCAAATGCTATCATAGACATGTTTTGCAACCATTGCTGTACCACAGTTGTACAGTGCTGTGCTCTGAAGTGTTATGAAGGCCCTTAGGCAGCCTGAATGCAAAAACATTCACTGAAGAATCATGAGGACAACTATCATCGTCCAAGGGTGAATTTTAATTTGAAATATTCTTTATCCCCAAATAAAATCTGTCTTTGGGTCATTGCTTCTGTAAAATGTTGAGGTTGTTTTTTGTTTTGTTTTATTTATTTATTTTTTTTTTTTTTTTACAGAAGCAGGAATAGTTTAGATCTATTCTTGGCAGTTAATCATATTTGGTAAGCCATTTAAATAACTCAGTCTCTTTTATGAGTTATGCATTACTTATTGTAAAGAATGGCATCAGAGTCTGCCCTTTCATCAGTGTAGGTCTGTATAAACCAGCAGATCCAAAAATGTTTCAGAGCTCCCAGCTCTACAGTTGTATTGAAGGTCACTGTCAGGTTGCGATCATGTACCAGCCCCTCTTGTGCACTGTTTTTCTTGTGAAGCAAATCTGCATGGTTGGGCTAGATGGGAGCAGCAGCAGGCACCAGGCAGAGACAAGTGCCCCGACACTCACCAGCTGCTTACTCCAGGCACCAGCCTCTGACTGTCTCTTTGCCAAGTATTCTGCAAGCAGGTAAGTGTGCTGAACGTGTGATTTAATATTTTCTGTTGGCTGAGCTGCCTGATCGCTGCTGTCACTCCTTTTTTAGTTTTCCTGTGTAAGAGAGTTGGCGGCTGGTCTTCCAAGAGACATGGTTTTCTCTTGTTTGTCTGGATGCCAACTGAAACCAGTTAGATGGTTTTAAATCTTTTGTAAAAATGACTCCATAAGTAAAAGCTTTGCTTTAAGGTGTCCAACTACCCACAAAACCCCTTAAAATAATAAATTCTGTCTTGTTCAGAAGTAGACCTGTTTTCCCACTAGGAGTGCATGAACTTGCTTTGTTGGCTGTTTTGTGGGCCTCTTCTATTGACAGAAGTGAGGCCTGGAGGTGCTAAGTGACAGTTCAGGCGTGTTTGTGGAGAACTGAACCCCAAATTCTTGAGTCTCAATTGAAGTGACTGAAACTCAAGTTCAGTTCTTCTTCTGTTAAAAAAAAATAAAATTAAAGCAACAGAGAGCATTTTATCAGTCCCCTCAATAATCATTTGTTCATGAAAGCACATAGAAAGCATGCAAGCTGAGGAAAAGTGCCTTCCTCCAAGGACGTGAGTACTCCTGTTGATTTTTGTAGGAGTTAGAGCACAGCTAGAGCTGGGATGAAGCCCTTTACTTCCCACTATGTTGTATCTTGCTTGTGCACACACAGTTAAGCAAATTGCTAAATCTGAGTCAGGAAGATGATTCCCTTCAGGCCAGGTGGGCTAGGACTGTTGGCTGGCTTTGCTACCCACTGTTAGCGGTGGCCTGATCTGCTTCAAGCAGCCAATGAGTATATTCACCCCACAACTTCTCATGCCTACGGTAATTTTGTGGCTTTGCAGTGTTGTACAAAGTTTACAGGCTTCAATTTGTTACTGGGCGTTGAAAAATGTGCTATGATGTGTAATAATATGTAACTAAGTAAAATAGATTTCCTTCTGGGTTTTCTTTGGCCCAAATACATGTTATCTATTCTCTTCAACTTACTGAGAGAATGGTCTACTGAATGAGCCATGGTCAGAGTGTCAGGAGACTTGGATTTAACTCCTAGGCCTGTCAAAGTTTCCTGTGCAATGACTAAGCAAGTCGATTAGGACTAGATCTACCGAGAAATTTAAGGCTATAACTCCAGGTGATCATGATCCTTCTTTGGCTGCTGCTGAATCCTTAGTTCCATATTTGCTAATTTAGGTCACTCAGCCTTATGGCTTCTGAGAGCCTCTTTCCTCACAAAATAATTTTTCCCATGGATGTTTGGAAGCCAGGAATTCAAAGCGGGGGCTGAGGACTGAATAGCTTTAGCAGTAAGTTTATACATTGTTCCCTCATTTGTAAGCTGTGAGGGAGCTAAGATACAAGCTGTAATATCTCCTCACCTCACAGGAATGCTGGAAACATTAGGAAAACACAAGCCTAAGACCTTCCAGGTACTACTGGATACTACTGGATGTCCTTACAGATTTCAGTGGTTGTGATCCTTAAAAAGGAAGAATTTAATTGAAAAAATGGAAATAATCTAATTTTGGCCAGGACAATGGACTTTAATCTACTACTTTTGAAAGGATTGCTTTTGGTACTCTCATAATACAAGTGCATAAGATGTCATTTAGCTTTTCACCTGGAAAACAGCATTTTAATCCACATCCTGTGCTAAATTCATCCCGTGGCATTGAATCAGTGAGAGCAGATAGGCATTACAAGTTACCATGGCACCTCCTCGGTGATTTCCACTTTGTGGTTCCCTTGAGGAGCAGTGTCTTTCATGCAAACACTGAATTTTTCACGACACTGCTTCCTGGAGCAGTGTGTTTGTATTGTGTTCCTTTTCCTGTTGTTGTTTTCAGGAATAACACTGAAACCAAGCTTTTCAGATCAAATGTTTTTCTTTGAAGACACAAACTTCATGTATGAAACATTATGAGCTCAAACCAGGTGCTATGGCTGTTTACATTGCTGGGTCTGTCGACCTCTGCAGAACTGCTTGGTGAGTAACGTGGTCACAGTTTGGCAGTATTTCGGGAAGCCAGCAGCACAGAGGCTTCTTGACATAGGGATGGCCTCTATTTAGGAATGGATTAAAGTTTCATTCTTCATATTAAGGGTGTCACAAAGGTTGCTTGCTGCTCTCCAGAGGAGATAGGCAGCTGAGCTGTTCAGAAGATGAAAGCTCTCTGCCAAGTCATCTGTTGAGTAAATAGCTGACTGTGCCTTCAGAGTGCGATGACACCATGGCTGTTCAGAGAAAACAGCACTGAAAATGTCTGACAATGGTAAAGTCCCACAAACTTTAATATCACAAGCTTACTACTCACAAACTTGATTAAGTATCACAGTGAAACACATAAAGCTGTTTACTTCAGTACTCTTAAGGGCTTGTGTGACATTTGGTAACGATATAGAAATAGGTAGCTCCTTACAGCCGTTGCATTTCAGAGTTTTGCTGTATTTTCAGGAGGCACTAAGATGGTCAATGGAGATATTTTTTCTCTTAGTTGTAGAACTTTAATTTTATGTGTATTCCAGGTAAACAGGATTAGGTTTAATTAACTGCAGTTTTGTTAAGTGTGAATTAATTTGCTATCATATCTATGCTATAGTTTAATTAATGTCTTAATGGATACTTACATTAACATTTTTTGGTCCCATCTGCCCTGCTTTCTCTTGCAAATAAACATCCGTGTTATAGTTAACAAATTAGTGGATGCTGAAAAACAGAATTGTCTTTTCTTCTGTGGTGCAGATTGATTTTGAAACCCAGAAGTGACAACAGTGGAAGGGCAGGCACCACTAAGTGACAGGGAAGTGCATCCATACTCAGTTTGGGTTGAAGTGCCCTTTCGAGATGTCTCTCCCTATTGTCCCCATGTACTGGGTTTTGGCTGGCATCATACAGTAGTCTTGGAGTGCATGAACTGGATTCTTTTCAGGTGATACTAAACTGAAAGACAAGGTGTGGCTTTCAGCCCATGGGGCCAGACTGGAGATAATCTGAAGTAAAATATCAAAACCTAAAATGTGTGTACCGTTGGTATCAAAACCTCTGCAGCAACAGTTTTACTCTGTGGAGTGGTCCACACTACTTGCTAACGTAGACCTAGCTAAAAGGTAGCACAAACTACAGTCTTTTTCTGTTGATAATTTCCAGAGAACAGGGAACAGAAAATATCCCTTGTCTACAGAAAGACAGACCTCAGGATATCTATTTTTTCAATAGTCAGAAAATAAATAGTGCTCTTGTGTATTATTACTGATTATTTAAATTGCACCATTTGAATTCCTGTGCAAATGAAAGTCCAGAAATAAGGATGCCAGGAAATAGTTTAATCTGCTGCTCCAGTTTCTCTCTACTGCTAGATACTCAGTTTTTGGTGGAAAATGTGGCCAATGTATTGTCTCCTTTATAGCCAACACCTTTGGCTTCTTTAATTTTAGTTTCCTTTGTTCCATTGTTCCTAAAAATTAAAATAACTTGTAATGAAACTTAAGTAAAGATGCTTCGAATCGGCCCAGCCACATGCATTGTCTGCTTACAGCGGGGATAAGCATACTAGATGTGAGGGACTACATGAGACACCAGCACATACACACACTTGTATACACACACAGGGCTAATCCAAACTGATTAGCATTCCAGTTGTTGCTAATATGTTTAA
Source organism: Cariama cristata (assembly GCF_000690535.1). NCBI lineage: Eukaryota > Metazoa > Chordata > Aves > Cariamiformes > Cariamidae > Cariama > Cariama cristata. The sequence goes on from NW_009604743.1 coordinate 13,593, forward strand.
ACCCCTGAGTGCCTGACATTTATCAGGTCATTTCTTGTAAGAGAGTAATAGAAATATTATGGCAAATATTTAATAACATTTAATAATGTGTAATAACATACATATTATTACAATAATAAGATAATATTCTAAATATATGAATCACAGAATCATCAGGATTGGACAGGACCCCTGGAGATCACCTAG
>NW_009604744.1:0-3218 GCF_000690535.1 Cariama cristata
AAAATGTGAGTTTAAAATCCATCTCTCTCTCTCTCTTTCAGTTCCCCATTTATTCTTTGGTACTAACTGAAGGAGTACTTGTGCAACTGCAGACATATTGTAATGTTAATTTACTTTAGAACTAAACCACCCAAATAGGAAGATCATTTGCACACAAAACTCACAAAAGCCTGTAACCTTAAAAGTGAACAGCAATTTTTTGTGTAACTTGGTGTAATTACAGTTCTCTGTCTGTTAGACAGAAGGAGCTTCTGGTTATTGGCTTAATGCTGTTCTTTTGTAATGAGGCTTTTGCGTGGACTTGAAAAGTAGTGAATACAGTAACCATTTGGAGGTAAATTTGGGCTTTGTGGCATGAGCAATTGTGTTTCTCGGGTATAGCTTTGGCTCAGTCCTGGACCAGGGAGCTGGCACCTCGAGTCGGCAAAACACTCGGGCCGTGCTCATCCTTGAGGAGTTCTACCCGCGACATACACTTTCTTTACATTGGAACTTCTAGCTGCAATTTCCAAAGCATTGTTGAAGTAGGGTAAACCAAGCAGAGGCTGAAAATGTTTGCTGGTATGTTACAAGAAATATAAGATGCTAGAAAACTTACTGTTTGTCTTGGAAGAAATAATTACAGCACATTAGTCTAGTTTAATTACTACGGTAATTTAAGTGACTTGTGTATTTTTGCTGTAATTATAGTGTCACTAAAGCTGCAAATCCTGTAGAAAAACAAATAAATAGTGCCTTATTGAAGCAGCTATTTAGGCAATTATGGTGGAGCTAGCATTGGCGAGTGGTGCAATTTAATCAGTGTAGCTTTCTAACTAGTACTGTGTTTTAGTATTTTGCTGTCACGATTCACAGGACGTGTGCACGGCTGCAAAGGAATTGTTCTAAGAAAATGGAGCAGTAATGCATCCATGCCAGTCACATAGGATAGACCAACAGCATATGCTGCACAGAAAGGTGCTCGTATCCTTACCAGAGCAACTAGGAAACATAAATTCCCCCTGAATTCAGCGATTTTTTGGGTTCTGTCTCTAAAATTTACTTGTCTTTGCAGGTATTTTGTGGCAATGACCAAGGGTTTATTTAAGAAAAATAATTTTTTTTTTTTTCAGTTATTTAAGGAACAGGGTTAATTGGTGAATCAGTTCTCAATCCAGCTCATTCACACCCACACCTCCAGGGCCTCACAAGCTCTTCTCCTGAGTCATCGGCAAGCAGCCGTCTCTCCTCCCAGTACCAATGATCCTGAGCCAGGCCATTGGGTTTTAGTGCGAGAGCATCCTGAAAAGTCCATGACAGTCATTGCCTGGTGCTAGCTAGTTCCTTCTGTCCCCCAAACCCAAATACTTGTATGTTTCCCACCCTGTAGGTTTTTGCCTCTAATTTGGGAAAGAGAAATAAGTCCCACTACCCTCAAAAGTTTACTAACTTCTGGTCAAAATCTATTCTGCTTATGAGAAAGCCAAATGTGATCAGACCAAGAGGTCAGCTAATGCCAAGGTAGTCACACACATTGGTAGTCACTCCTTAGCTGTAAGGCTTGTTACCTGCTTAGAGCAGAAAACAGCTGGTTTAATATGTTTTCTTCTAGACAAATCCATGCTGGTCATTTCATATTGATATTACATCATCTTGGTGTTTCTGAAGTGACTACAGATCCATGACTTACTTCTTTTGTTCCAATACCATTTTGGCAACTAGAGTTTTACAGACAGGCCCAATATTCCTGGCACCTCTATTTTTCCCCTTGTGATCTTTTTGGTATGAGTTTTGCTAAATTATTTTCAACTGTTGCTACAAGTTTTCAGGTACTTTAAGAAAGGAATGATGTGCCCTGGTATACATCGTGGAGCCCTTGGAAAATGTGCAAGTTGGGGTACATTCGTATTTTCCCACACAGTAATTGGCTTGAGTTGGAAATCTGTATTTTAACCTCCTTGTTTGCCAGTTCTCTTTCCAATTACAGGTTGGCTGACACTGCTGAATTTCTGTGTATGTGTGAATCATCATGAATTGCCATGAAAAGCACATCTGGATTGGATGTACACATATTCATATATACAACAATGCTGCCTTCGCTATGAAAATATAAGCTGTTATGTTTATTTTCAGAGGATCTTATGTAATAAATTCTCATGTAATATTTCTCATGTAATTTGGGGTTTTGTCTGTTTTAATCTCAGGGCTTTGCAAAATGCCACCAAGGAGCGTGGAATCGTTATTGCCCGTTCCACATATCCCAGTAGTGGAAGATGGGCAGGACACTGGCTCGGTGATAACACTGCAGCTTGGGATCAGCTAGCTACATCTGTTATTGGTATGTAGAAGGAAAAGGACCTGTATTCAATTTACTGTGTGCAGTTACTTCTTTTCTTTCATCTACCTGCTTTTAGTATTCATGTGGTTTTAGCTGAAATAAGCACTTTAGTTCAGGAAACAGAATACGTCATCAATTCCTCTTCACTTCTTCTTTGCTTCTGCACCAGGTGCTGGGAACTCTTTTATTCCCTTGGGACCAGCCGCCTTCATGCCCTGTGTCCTGCCACTCATATCTTTGTTTGTTCCTGACCAGGCAGCTCCCATCCCTTTCTGTAGCAGCAAAACTTAACGCATTAGAGAAATGATGAGGTTTCTGCTCGTTCTTTTTTCTTCTCATTCAGCATTACAATATGTATTATCTATGTAAGCATTAGGATACCAAAATGGGGAAAAAAAGGCCAGCTAGTGATGTTGAATTATTTTTCCTTTCAGGTATGATGGAGTTCAGTCTCTTTGGAATATCTTATGTAAGCTACCAAGTTATTACCTTACATTTAATTATCTTGACATTGTACATGATTTTATAGTATTCCAATTCAATAATTTTTAAACTTTCAGACAGGAGCCGATATCTGTGGCTTCTTCACGGACTCGGAGTATGAGCTGTGTGTTCGCTGGATGCAGCTGGGTGCGTTTTACCCATATTCAAGGAATCACAATCAGAAAGGAACAAGGGTGAGTCACAATTTTTAATGGTTGTTAATGGCTGGGCATTTGCAACACACAGTTAGAGACCAGCCAGAACATCGCATAAGCTCGCCTGCCATTCCAAGCAAAATGGACCAGAAAAGAACATGTTTGGCTCTTTATCAAATAAAAATTGTCTTTCTTTATCTGCTGGCTGTGTTGTAAGCCTACCCCTCACCTGCAAGGTTTTATGCCCGCGGAGGGGCTGCTCT
>NW_009604745.1:0-17401 GCF_000690535.1 Cariama cristata
CAGCCTTCCACTGCTGGACGCGTGAAAACATCTCCGTCGAGCAGAGAGCGCAGCAGGAGCTGCAGCTCTACTACATCGTGAGTGCTCAGCCTGCCGGCCCTCCATGCCTGCAGCATCTTCCTGCCCCTCGGGGTACTCACCCTGGCCCAGGGGCTTATTCTCTAACCCCAGCCTTTCCCCATCCCCAGCCGGAGAGGGAGGGGATGTTCCACCGTGGCTTGGGGCTGAACCTGACCAGCGGGCAGTACATGGTCCCCATCGCAGGGTACTACACCTTCACCGCCACGCTGCACATCGGTGAGCCCTCAGGCACCCCCCACGGCCCTGCCGGGGAGGTCCAAGACGGCTCTCACCCTCCCATCTGTCCCAGTGCGAAGAGAGCAGCAGAGGAAGGGGCAGCCGTGCAGGGGGAATAGTCTGCGGGTGCTGATCTGCGTGCAGTCCCGCTGCCAGCACAACAGGTATGGCAGGGTAAAGCCAGGAGGGGAGAGGGACCCTAGGCCAGGGAGGGAGGGAGGAAGGAGTCCAGCATCCCCATGGGAAGGAGAGACGACACTCTCCTCCGCACCACCCTCCCTCTTCTGCAGCAAGTTGGAGACCATGTCCCGGCTGGAGAGCGTTGATGACCTTTTCACCGTCTCCGTCACCGGAGTCCTTTACCTGCAGGTTAGTGGTGGTAGCTCCCAGGCGGCAGGAAGGTGCCTTCCATAGTCCCAGCTCCAGGGCTGGGCATCAAGTCTGTTTCTCAGCCCAGCTCTGAGCCCAAAGGCCACTCAGGGCTGAGGCTGGGTTGCCCCACTGGCTTCCATGTCATCCTTTTCCTAGAAGGAAGGGGGGTGGACAGCCCCTCCTGCCACAGGCAGGGGAGACCTCTCTCTCTTGCTCTGCCGGGTTGTGCCCAGTGCCCGGAGAAGGTTGTCCCAGCCTCCTTAAGCCCTCTCTCCCTCCAGGCTGGGCAGTACGCCTCTGTTTTTGTGGACAACGCTGCAGGCTCTCCCCTCACTGTTCTAAGCGGCTCCGATTTCAGCGCCATTCTGCTGGGGGTGTGAAAAGGTGCTGGGCACCAAGCAAGGAGCTGAACGTGCACCAGGAACGGCTGGACCCTTCCCTCTGCCAGCCACCATCACATCTCCCCTGCTCAGCACCAAGCCCAGGGAAGACCTTTTGCTGCTGCAGGAGCTGCAGGCTGGCCCAGTGCTGCTCGCTCTGCAGAACCATCCGAAGCTGGACAAAAGATTGGGGAGGAAAGGATAATGATAATAAGAAATAATAATAAAGCATGACAAGGAGCTAAAGCAGTTCACTTTTATCTAAAGGCTAGGGCTGGAAGTTTATCTTGGAAAACACTGCTGACAACAGTGGCACCCAGCTGTTTTCTCTGTGGCGCTCAGCTCCCACCATGCTGGGCACCAGTGCTTGGGAGAAAGCTCCATGCCTTCATTTTTGCTCTCAGCAGATTTCCCTGCCCAGCTTCTCAGCAGCCCCAAACAGATTATTTGTACGGCTTTAGCTTCCCTGCAATGCATTAGCAGTGTTTGCTGGCAGAAGCCAGTGTCCTTCGCAGCTAATCTTCAAAGCAGAGCAGCGGCCCGATAACGCCGCACATTTGATTAAAACAAATTCCCGTCCTGTGGCTTTCCACGCCAGGCGTTCCCTGCCCATGGCACAGGGCCCAGGCCGTGGGTCGCACAGATACACTGCTTGCTTGGGCTCCGATAGCCGTCTGAGCCGAGGATGGGCGCAGGGCTACGTGCCTAAGCGAGGGCTGCAGGAGAGGTATCCGGACGGGCTGGGCGTGGGGGCCGCACGTTTTATTTCTTAGTAGCACGTAGCACTGGGCAAGCTGTGCCAGCAACACCACGAGATAGCCCAAACTGCACCCAGCCCCACCTTCCCCCCCAAGGGATCCGCACACGTAGGCAGGGGGGAGGCAGCCTCCTCATGCTGAACCTCCCTCAGGAGGGCTTTCCTGGTCCCGCGTGGCCTTCTCCGCAGGTTGTATCTCCTCAAGGAGGCTGGTGAAGTAGCTGTTGCTGCAGCTCTTTGTGGGTGGGGGTGTTTGGATCTGGGGCGAGGGGGGCTCTGGCCGTGCAGTTTTGAACGCTGACTTCTTCCCCTTGTCTCTGAAAGGAAAGACGTGCTTTTCCCCCAGCCGAACAGGTGGGCAGAGAGAAGGCCTCTTCAGCTCCTGCCCAGCTAAGGAGCTCGGCCCCAGCAGCACCTCCCAGCTACCACACATGGCTGTGAGCCAAGGCAGTCTTGCTCAGATCAGCCACCTTCTCTTCCTACCAAACACACCCGGGAAGAGACAAAAGGACTCCCTGTTGGAAAGTGGGCATTGCCAAGCTGGTAAGCTGTCCTCTGTGAGCGAGACACAAAGAGCCCAGCGCACTTGAACACAAAAATTGAAGGAGTTGATTAAGTTGGAGCTACCGGGGGGCTAATTTAGATGTTGGGAGGGGGCTAGAAGCTCACTCAGCCCCAAGGGAGGGGAGCTGCATGTACAGCACTTCTGCATGGGCCACCCCGGGGTGGCAGCCCTGGAGCTGCTCCCTGTAGCAGGATGCTGCTGAGCAGTGAGGCAGGGAGAGTTTATTTTCAGGAAACCTCTAGCAGACCCCACCCTACCAGGAAATACAAGCGAACAGTTTTTCCGACTTCCACTAAAGCTGGGTTGAACCTGCCTTTCTAACCAGCTGGCTACTCAGAAGCATGATGAAACCAGCTCCACAGTGCTTCCTTTTCCCCTTTGCCCTGAAAAATGGATGATACGATCCATTTTATGGAAATCATTATTAACTGTACCATAACACTGTGTATTATGTTCCTAGTTGGAGTTGTGCTTTCAGTAGAGTTGTATAAGAGGAGGGAGAGAAGACAGTCAGAGAAGGACAAGCTGATACTTCTCTCAGCTCTTGCACTGGAATTAAGAGGGGCCTCCTGGATGGAGCACCAGGGAGACAGGTGCTTGGCTCAGCCCTCGCAGCGCAGCACAGCACACAGCTCTCCCCAGCACAACAGCTGTGAAAAGCAGGGAGGCGAGAAGGGAGGGCGAGCTGCTCTTCTGAGATCTGCCATCAGGGTTTCTTTTACCCCACAATAAACAACTCCATGCTACTCCATCTTGGCTCTCTGAATTTGGCTTTCAAGAGCAGCAGCGCGTGTTGCTAACATGGGCAATTCCCTCAGCTCATCCTGCAGCACAACCTTACATCAGAGTATGCAGCAACAGCTGGGAGCAGAACAAGCTGGCAGAGGCAAGCGCTACCCAAAACATGTGCCAGAGGCCTGCTTCCTTCCTCAGTGCTCTGCGGAAGATGCGGAGAGTTAGGGTAACTGGGCCTAGCTCACGCTAAGTGTTACTTAGCATAAGTCCATGAGCTTTAACTGACTTCTGCTGTAGCAGAAATAGATGAGAGACTGTCAAGCCACCTGTCCCAAACAACAGGATAGCTTTTGTGTGCTCAAGAAAACACATAGCCCAGGATCCGGGACCATCTCCCAAAGCTCCAGGGAACACAGGGGGAAGAAAAGAGCCCAGGAAGCCTCAGAACCCTGCACAGGACTACACACAAAATAGCAGGCACTGCTGCACTGACCTGCCTGACCTCTCTCTGGGACTGCACCGTTTCTCATGCAGAGCAAGGAGGCTGCACAAGAAACCACCGCACAGACCCACCGGCTCATCTCCCTCACTGCACCTGCTCACCCACAGGACAGGAAGGCTGCATCATCTGGAGCGTGAGTGCTTTGGTAGCCCAATCTGTTCAGCTTTCACACTGTCATTTGGTCTGAAGCCAAATTTTCTCTGGAAAACAGCACACTGACTCTCTGCAGCAGCAACTCGTACAGGAACGGGGAAGAGGTGAGACACCAGATGGTTAATAGCAAGCACTTAAAACCCCAGATGCCTGCTCCTCAGCACACAGGAAAGCACAGAGCCTGCCCTTATCTCAGCTACCTGGCAGGTCCATTTGGCGAAAACACTTTCCCAATAAATATCATGAGCAAACTCCAGCCACTTTTGCCATATCAACAACTGGGATAAAACCCCAATGTTTTCTGCAAGCTGAGGGAAGGTACACTGCTGCTCTGCAAGCAGTGTTTGTAACACTCAGCTGCATGCAACCTCACAACCCACCTTCAGAACCAAAAGGTTTCCTTTCCAGCAGTAAAAGGACAGTCCACACCACATCCCAAGCCTGGGGTACTGCGCAGTCTGTATGGTACAGCCCAACCAGAAGCTCCCACTGAGTCCGAAGCGCTCAGCACTCTCCTAGGGCCTCATACAAAGCTCAAAGAAACCAAGAGCAGAACTGTACCGTTTGGAACAGCTGGCAGAGCTCCTGCCCACAGATGCCTGCTCTTACTAGCACCTCTGCCAAATGGATTTATTTGGTTTGCGAAGACATTCACGGCAGGTTGACAGGCCAAGAGATTTCCGCATAGGCTGATCCACCATGGCAGCCACTTAGAAAACATTGCTAGCCAAATCAGCTAAAACTATTAGAAAAACAAAACAAAACATTTTATTTACACTGAAGAACATCCAGCAGGACCCTCCCTCCCCTGGCCACACATGCACGCACACCGACTTCTCCCTTCCCTTACATCCGCCATAAGCTGGGATCCTGCTGCTGCACCTCGTCTCTCAGTGCTCTATCCGGACCACCATGACCGTGACATTGTCTGCCGAGCCTCGCTGTACTGCCTTGTTGGCCAGTCTGTTACACGCAGCTTCATATCTAGCGTCTGCTTCTAGCTTCCCTTCTCTCGTCTGGATGTTCTTATCCTGTTGGGACGAGGAAAGACGACGCTGATTGCACCCAGCAAAGCACGTAGGTACAAGCCCATGGTCATTTCCAAGCATGCGGAGGCAAAACAAGAAAGGACAACCCCAGGTATTAGGGAGGATACCCTGGCAGGAGTACATTTCTGCAAGTCAGAGTCGTTCCATTTCGTGTCCCCTTGTGCTGGTTTTGGCTGGGATAGAGTTAATTTTCTTTAAACTAACTGGTACAGGGCTATGTTTTGGATTTGTGCTGAAAACAGTGATGAGAACCCGGGGATGTTTTTGTTACTGCTGAGCAGGGCTTACCCAGAGCCAAGGCCTTTTCTGCCTCTCACCCCACCCCACCAGCGAGGAGGTTGGGGGTGCACAAGGAATTGGGAGGGGACACAGCTGGGACAGCTGACCCCGATGACCCAAGGGATATCCCATTCCGCACGATGTCATGCTCAGCATATAAAGCTGGGGGAGGAAGAAGGAAGGGGGGGAGGCGTTGGGAGTGATGGCGTTTGTCTTCCCAAGTCACTGTTAACACGTGATGGAGTTCTGCTCTCCTGGACATGGCTGAACGCTTGCCTGCCGATGGGAAGTAGCGAATTAATTACCTGTTTTGCTTGCATGCACAGCTTTTGCCTTTCTTACTAAACTGTCTTTTTCTTAACCCACAAGTTGTCTCACTTTTACTCTTCTGATTCTCTCCCCCAATCCCCAAGCAGGGGGAGTGAGCGAGCAGCTGTATGGGGCTTAGTTGCCAGCTGGGATTAAACCACAGCAGCCCTGCACTGAGAAACCCAGCACCGCCCCGCCTTCTCCTCACCTCCAGGCAGGACACAATGAAGTTCACAGCTTCTTCTGGTGTAAAGACTTTAAAGAGGCCGTCACATGCTATCAGAATGAACCTGGAAATAAAACAGACACGGGTTCCAAGGCTGCATCTTTGGCTCCCCGGCTACAGCAAAATCCCTCCAAGGTATTTTATGAGTACCTACACTCCAATCCAAAGGGAAGATGCCATAAAGCTCATCTGAAAATCCCTCAGAAGCACCAGAAGTCCTCCGGTGCTCCAGAACCTACCATTCACGGAGCTGAGGCAATTCAAAGTACAGGCCAAAGAGCCAGGCAACCAACATAAGACCTAGATCAGGACATCCTGGCAGTCCTAGTGACACTGCACCATTAGGCAAGACCATACACCAGGCCCTGCTGGAATCCTCCATTATTTCTCTAGGAACTGCTTCTTTCCTTTCAGTCCTTTTCATTCACATATTTTCCCTGTGAAATAGCTAATGCAAGGAAATAGTGAAACACAGCCAGCTTAATATCTTATGTGCAGCCTTTTAAATCCTTTAGATTTCCATACTCCTGAAGTACACGATAACTTAAACAGAAATATTCAGACGGAAAGCCAGCAGCTTAACCTAGAAGTAGAGGCATAACTGTGATCTGAAAACTCTTGAGGTTGAGGGGATACAAAGCCCAAGGCAAGGAGAGCTGCCTCCTAGCTCCCCACCAGAGGATGGGGGAGACAGCCTGCTGTGCACTCCCTGCCTGTACAGGGGATTGTATTAAGCAGGAGCCCTAACCAGAATCACTGGAGAAGGAAAACTACAACCATCTTGCAGAGATGGCCAGCCTGCTAGAGCAGCACATATCTCTGAAGACATCCTCTCAGAGCCTGATGCTCAGAATATCTTTAGAAATATTTCAGTGGATCACTTGGTATGGAACTCTAATCCCAGAGAAAGCAGCAATACCGGATTACATTCCCACCTCAGAGAGCCTGCAGGGCCATACTGACAGGAAAGCTCACAGCAAAGTGTCATTGCCGATCATATGTTAGAAAAGTACCTCAAGTATCAGAGCCGAACGCAATGGTATTTGTGGACACCACGGCTGCTAAAAAACAACTCTCGGACAGGATGGGGATCCAAGAATTCAAGCCTTAACCAACTGCTTGAACACTGGTGTGTGAACTTATTCAGAGCGCGAAGGAAGTCTAAAGCTCGTGTATGTTATCACTGCTGCAAGGCCGGTTTCTCCAACAGGAGCCTTCGCAGTATCTTGGCACAGTGAGGCAGCAGCATTATCCCACTATACCGGTAAGGAAAAGGAGCAGAGAGATGTCAGCAGCAAGAGCATCCTCTAATTCTGGGTGATCAGTCTGAAGTGCCTCAGCCCTAAGAGCAGCACATACTGGGTCACGCAGCTTGTGCTACTTCTGCTGAGCAGAGCTAGGATGCAGCCAACCACCTTGCGCGTGAGCACGCTTTACCTGTCGTTGTGTGTCAGTTGGCAGCGTTTGATATCTGGCACAGAGATAACACCACAGCGTTTGTACTGGCCATCCCCAATGGAGCGGGAAACCTCCAGCACTCCTAGGACTCTTCCGTCCCTGCACGAGGGAAGAAAACATTGAGAGCCCTCCCCACACATGTGTATCTCACCACACTGCCCGACGGGAATGCTCTTCATGATGTGTTCAGCTGCCTCGTACAAATCCTGACCCACTTCCCCAGCAAGTTCAAATCTTCCCTTCAAAGTCTCCTTCTCTTTTTGCATGTTTGTGTGAAGCTCTGAGAAACAAGTGAAGAGGGAGAGGAAGAAATGAAGTCAGGAGAATTCAAGGCTGTTTTCGCTCTCCCTGCCCTAACTCGAGTCCTGCTTAGCCTAGCAAGCCAGGGAAGTAAGAGTTACATCCTGAGCTGAAGTCCCAGAGGTGGAGGCTGGTATTCACGGATTATTTTTTGGTAAGGTATCTAGCAAACCGCATTTCAATAGAAGCATGGAGCGGCAGCAGGCAAGACCAGGTCTGAGCCAGCAGGCCCTCCTGTGCTCTGCCTATCAGGACACCACCCCCTATAGTCTGGCTCAACTGGGGGCAGTTCCAAGGAGCGAGAACCATGGCACTTTCTCCTGGTCTACTAACCGCAGACCGCAGCAACTAGTTCTGTGAAACTCAAGTTACAATCCTCCCTAGGAAGCAGTCTTGCTTGCTAAACTTTTCTAATTAACTGAGTGCTGCCCCAACAGAAGCAGTTTCCCACACTCCACCTTTCTAACAATTGAGCATCTTCTCCCCAAAAAGGCTCTTCTGTGCACTCTGGAAAGACACAAGCTCATTCATCTTGTAGTCCAACCAGCCCCGCTTGAGATAAAAGCAAGAAGCGAGGCATGTCACAGAGAAGAGATCTGATGCTCACACATGTTGCAACTTATCTCTTGGGTCCAAAATACCGAACTACAAGCAGTGGGAGAGGCTCCCAGGCAGTCGGGGAGACATTCCCCCAGTTCTGAAAAGAGCTAACAGACACTGGCCCATCTCTGTCCTGTGTGCAAAGATAGATCAGTGCTAAGCACAAGCAGCAGCATGTGCTCTCCAGAGATAAGGGGAACAAGGCCCTCCAGACATGGCAGCGTGACAGATCTAAGCCCACCCACCCCACCCTGGGGGGCATTCTGCCTCCGCAGGCACTAAGATACTTCACCTGTACTGAGTCCTCTCTTGTGAGGATGCCATTAAATCAAGAAACAGCCTTCAAAGAAGGGAGAGAACCTAGCCAGGGAAATCAGAGACAGCTGCTATGTTTAGCACCAGCTGCCCAAACAGCCATGCACACCTACAGGCACAGGAACATTGAGATAATCCAGCTCTGGCTCCAGAAACCTCCCTCCTACTGCAGACCACCTCAGAGCACCACCTAACCCCCAGGGGAACACCACCGACTGACATAAAGGGCTTCTCGTGCCCTCTCAAACCATTCCCGCCTCTTACAGGACAAGGAGGGAGAGCTGATGCTGTAAGCAAGGAAGTGAGTTCTGTTCAATGCCACAGTGTGCAGCAAGTGATAACTTCTTAAACAATCAAGTCCAGCTCTGTAGGTCAAGCTTAAGCACGTCCATGCTTGCATCACAGTGCCAGGCTTTCACACGAGTTCCTGCCTTTGCAGCACAGCACCCTGCGGCCATCGTAAGCCCCTGGGAAACCAGCACCCATCAACCAACTCAAACCACTGAATCCTCAGTCACCTCAGGCACCACTGTGCCTCCCACAGACAGCAACAGATCCTCTCCAGGCTCTCGCTAGCATGAGTGCCGGGCTCAGAAAACTCCAGAAACTCAGTGCTCAGGCCCAAAGATGGGCCAGGGTTTAGATTTGCCCACTCGCACCCTTTAGGCACTTACCTGACATTTCCCCCAGCTTTCTGTATCCGCATACGCTCCTCATATTGGGTGGGGTTGTGCTCCTTACTGAGGCTTAAGGCTGCATATTTCTGACTCTCTTCATTATAACGACAGAGAATCGCCTGTGCTGACAAAAGACCCTCATGAGTAAAGAACAGCAGAACTGCAGCAAGAAAAACTTCTCGAGAGTTGCAAGTGGCAGTGAAAGCGGCGACATCTGGCTGGCGACTGGCCACCAGCACTGCTCCTTGGGGCTCAGTCCTTGGGCCAGTGCTGTTCCGTACTTTTATCAGTGATCTGGATGCAGGAGTTGAAGGCACCATTAGCAAGTTTGCTGACGATACCAAACCGGGAGGTGCTGTTGACTCTCTGGAGGGAGAGGAGGCCTTGCAGAGGGATCTAGATAGACTGGAGCATCAGGCAATCATCAATGGCATGAAATTTAACAAGTCCAAGTGCAGGATTCTGCACCTGGGACGGAGTAACACTGGCGAAAAGTATAAATTGTGAGAGCAGTGGCTGGGGAGCAGCCCTGCAGAAAGGAATCTGGGGGTGCTGGGTTGCAGCAGCTCAACAGGAGCCAGCAGTGAGCCCTGGCATCCTGGGGTGCACCCAACACAGCATCAGCAGCCAGGCAAGAGAGGGGACTGTCCCGCTGTACTCAGCATTGGTGCGGCCTCACCTCAAGTACTGTGTGCAGTTCTGGACCCCACCGTTTAAGAAGGACGTTCAGGTCCTTGAATGCACCCAGAGGAGGACAACTAAGCTGGTAACGGGGCTGGCAGGCATGTCCTGTGAGGAGTGGCTGAGGACTGTGGGCTTGTCTAGTTTGGAGAAAAAGAGGCTGAGGGGCAACCACATCGCTCTCTACAGCTTCCTGAGGAGGGGACGTGGAGAGGGAGGTGCTGAGCCCTGCTCCTAGGACCCAGGGACAGGACATCTGGATCAGTTCAGAGCTGTGCCAGAAGAGGCTCAGACTGGACATTACGAAGCATTTCTTTACCACGAGGGTGGTCAAATCCTGGAACAGCCTTCCTAGAGAGGTGGTCGATGCTCCAAGCCTGTCAGTGTTTAAGAGGCATTTGAACAATGCCCTTAATAATATGCTTCAATTTTTCATCAGCCCTGAATTGGTCAGGCAGTTGAACTAGATGATCATTGCAGGTCCCTTCCAACTGAAAGATCCTATTGTATTCCAGATACTGTGAGATATTTAGTGCCACCAAGAGAGAGCTACTACACACAGTCATTTTACACTATGGGAGACAACACAGAAGTACCCTGCACCCACCCAAAACAAGAGGCTTTGTGGGAACAGCTGGGGAGCTCACAGCAACTGGGACATCCCGCACAATCACTTCTTCCTTCAGGGCAAATAAAGCTCTTGGAGCAATCGAGACACCAGCAGTGGGCTTCTCCGTTCTGCTTACCCGGCTGTCCCCAAGGTTGGCTATGTAGAGAATATTGTCGACAGCTAGGACACAAGTAGCTGTGGAGCCATCCTTCCACGCTGGCTTCCTGAAGGGAACAAAACCGAGATTACTAAGGGGGGAAAGCAATGTTTAAGAAGTTAGCCACAGAGCGTTCCTGGGGACTCAAGGAAGCATCATGTGCCAACAGGCAACAGTCAGCTAGCACAAGCCCCCAGCAGCTACCTGCAAGCAGCTAGGGAAAGTGTTGGTTGTAAATAGCAAGCTGGACAAGGACAGAGGAGCTGCACGGAGTACTGCCTTCTAAATGCATGGCCAATGCTCCGCTGGTTCAAATACTGCCAGCCACGCTCCCCACACCACCCCTTCCTCACACTCAGCTCCCAGGAAAGCTCATCTGTGGCTGGAACAGGCTAAGCCCCAGCGACTGCCCAGAAGCTATAGCATTGTGAGCAAACAAGCACCCCAAACTCCTCCTTGGGAGGCTCCTTCTTTGCAGCAAAAGGAAGGCACAGCCAGGACTGCAGCAGAGTTGCCTTGCTTTTCACTTTCATTTCCCTTCCTTTTTTCACAGTACCCCTGCCTGCCCACCTCAGTCCTCACCACTCCACCTCAGCAGCAACGCCGCTTGTTCAGTCACTCTCCTGGTATTTCACTTGCTGTAGTTAAGCTTGTATCTCTGGAGCTTTAGGTAAAATGAGAAGGTTTCTTAGATTACAGCTGCCAGATCAGTCCTCCCCACAATGAAGCTCGGCTATGATGCCAGTCTTCACCAAAACTAGCTCTGAGAAACTGATTTCTAGACATATTTCATCCATTATTTTTTTTTCTAACTTTGAAGGTGCAGCTGAATGAAGATCATTCATTTCGTCATCAATACGGCTATTGCTAGCAATCCATTGTAGCGCCTTTGTTGTAAGTCACGTTTCTAACCAAACAGAGACTGGTTTGGGAATGACGCTGTTGTGACAGACTCAAGGAAGCTTTTTCCTTTTGCCCGGTCAAATGTATTGATCTGATCAGGCTAAGAGACTCAGCCAGTTTGCAATTTACCTAAAATTTAAAGTTTGCAGGGAATCTCAGAATCAGATACATCAACAGTCTCTCCATCTGTGTTAGAGGTGTCACTATGAAATCAAAAAAAACCACCCCAACAAACAAAATCCCAAACACGTAAAGGGCTGGGAACAAAGTGACTGTATTTTCAATGCAATCTACATCTTCCCCAGTCCACACAGTTGGTGTGTCAGTTCAACAGAGACTGAGAGAAGGCAAGGGTGCTTGCACTCAAAACCCATTCACGAGGCAGGCTGGCATTGATCCCACAGAAAGTAGCTGCTGTGCTTTTCAGCTTCATTTTAAAAGAATCTGTTAGAAACAAGCTTAAGACAAGTGACGTTCTTCATCGACATCTGTTTTCAAAAAAGGCGAAGAAAGCAAGATTTAAACTTACATTGGGAGAGTTAAGTCTTTCAACACAGGGCATTAAAAACAACTTCAGAGATGTGCTCCAGCCTGGCAAGCACACGCTCACTAACAGGAATGCAGCCCTAAAGCAAGCTGCACACAGCAGCCTGCAAAGTACTGCTCTACAGGTACCCTCCTGCCACCCTTCGATGCTGTCAACACAGAGATCCCATCTCAGGCAGTACAGGATAAGTCACTTCACCAACATGCTAAGTCTTTAAAAAGAAGGCAAACAAGATGCCCTGGTAAGGACAGAGATGCATTCTTTGTCATGTTTTGGTTCCTTCCTTTACCACAAACATGTACTTTGGTCTCAGGGGTCCTACAGGCCGCTTACCACAGAGTAAGACCAGAACAGGCCGTGATCTAGCTCTAGCAGGCACTCAGCTGGCAGTTGCAGCCTGGCACAGCGAAACTGTATGGGGTTTTGCCAAAGCATAGACACGACTCAAGGTTTCCTCTGCCCTGCTCAGAACTAAGGCCTGTGAGATGCAAGCTAAGAAATACAAATGCATGGGAAGCATTTACACTTACTGGCTGGATGCCTGCTTTAGAAACTCTTCATCTGTGTGTTTGAAGGTGTCCAAAAGGCATCTCTTCACAGTTTTCTCCACGCTGACTACCTCACCTGTCAGACAGGGAAAACAGCAACTAAGCTCCAGCTAAAGCATATCTGACCTATCCCAGTCCCTCCCTTCACTCATCCAACATTCAATCAGGCAGTGCATCTCTCGGGCCCTGTGCAGAGCAGCCAGGGCACATCCTGGGCTCACGTCACCAAAAAATCTGTGCGGTAGCATGTATGGAGAATTTCTGACACACCCCTCTCCCCCACGGGCATATTTTCACACTTGAAGCGGTGCTGCCAAAACTGGCAGCACATCTCACACTTGCTTAGCGGTTCACAACTGGCTACTTATACCCTTATGCCAAAAAGGCTTCCAGTCCTCTTTCCCAGGAGACAGCACAGTCTCGCAAGCCCGCTGGGAATAAGGGATGGGAACTGTATAACTAGGCTCAAACAAATCAGTTTCCCTAGCCACTGCCATAATGTGAAGGCAGAAAAGGTGATGGTTGTCCTACAGCTCTTCTTCCACTCCTCTCACCTTTAGGAAATTTCTTAATCAGGTTTTGGTGCAGATTCTGTGCTGCAAATTTTGAGGCTCGGACTCCCCCGTGGCCATCAAAAACAGCGAAGTACGAGACACGTGTGCTGTGAGGGAACAAAGAGTAGCAGAAAGGGGCCAAGAAAGGCCGTTAGCCAGGGGGCAGGATCGAGTACATTTGTCTCCGTAACGCCCAGCCCTGTGTCGGTCAGACTGAATAAATACTGCGCTCGAAGGTACAAACAAAGGTAGCGAGTCTCTAAGCTCACATATTCAAGCACTTACAAGGCTTATGTGTGCAAGCACTGAGCTGAGAACTTTCTTGTAATTTTCCACCCCTCAAGAAAACGAAGGGCAGAAGAGAGAGTTCACAGACCACAACTTGGCATAAAAGCAGCTAAACGTTTCACCTCAAGGGCACTGCAATTCCCCAGCACTACACAGACATCAGTCAAACCAATCCTACAGTTCTTTCCATGCCTAAACTTGTTGAAACCATGCTACAGACAAGAAACTCAGATCCCTCAGCACACAAAGCTCTCAGGAGAATATTAGTTCAGAAGCTAAATCGAGTATCAGGATGACGCTTGAGAGCATTCTTTTAAATACATACACACCCCCTTACACACACTTATATGTGTTAATTTGCTAAGAGATTTAAACTTTTCAAATGAGAGAGTTCTGACATCTGTCTTCTCTTCTTTGAGCATTCTCCATTGCCACAGTTAGGGTTTTACACACTGTGTAAAAATCCTCAAGGCAAGGCCTGATTACTTACAATTAATCTGAGGGGCTCTAAACATCCACATTTACCTTTGGGTAACAGAGGCTCAATCTCCAGAGTTATCGGGCCCTCACAATCCTTGTGAAGTCAGTGACCAAATCCACTGAGCATCGCTCAAAGGGAAGTATTTGTATATAGAAGTCCTGCAATTTGTCCAGGAATGCAGCTAATTCAACACAGGTCTCCCAGTAACAAGCCCAAACCACACACCACGACACAGGCACAGTCAAGAGCATCAGCTGCTTAAGCAAAAAGGATCATATTGTGAGCTTAGCTGAAGCAAGTTGGAGCTCCTTCACCCGTGTGATGGCTGCCATCCACAGCTTTATTCTGGCAGTTGGGACCCACTTACATTTGGGAGGGCAGAGGCTGGCATTCCTTGGTGATATCATTTAAGATGACATGTGCATCCTGCATGTCTTCTCTTTCACCTTTCCTCTCTGCCACGTAACCCTTCAATCCAAGAATGCCCACTGATCCTAAAGGGGAACAAAGCAGATACACGCACGCAAATCAAACTCCATCTCCTCAGCTCAGGCTAAAAAAAAAAAAAAAAAAAAAAATCAGTGAATCGGTGATCACTTTTCAGCTTTCAGAACCCTATCCTGGCGCTGCAGCAAAGTACAGCCCTCGTCCTGCAACAAAACATCTGGCACTTTCTGCTGCATAGGATGTATTTATTTTGCAACACGAGTTTTTAAGTGTCCCCAAGGTCAGCAGCTATAAAAGCAGCTTGCCCTCGCTTTGGCAGGCAGCTGTAGCCAAGCAGGACTGCTGGGCGTCAGACAGAGCTCTTACCAAACAGGGGCGGGGGGTGCAGGGGAAGCACGAAGCACTGAACCTCCAGATTAAACAAAGCACAGCTTTAAAGAGGGTGTTAAGAACAGGAAATCAGGGTCTGCTGTTTTCAGAACACACCCTTTACTTTGTACCCCTGAACACTTCTTATTCCCAAAGCTGCAACATAATGCACAGGCACCTGCACTGAAGTCAAGTGCCCTGTATGTAACAGCCAGTCTCTCTCTCTGGCTTTCTTAGCAGCCATTCAGTGAAGAAATTTGTGGATGTGGCAAAAGCAACTGCTGGGGCTCTAACCTTCCAGGTGTTTCACAACCAAGCCCCCTCTTGGCAGCACAGGAACTTGTCCTGCAAACGCCGAGCTGCTTGCTACTCAGCTTCTGCCACTTCAGCAGGGCTGGTAAGAAGGCCCGGGTGAGGGAGGCAGAGAGTGCAAGGGAGTTCGAGGGGCTTCCATAGACTGCCGCAGCAGTTTGTTCCCTACGAGACGCTGAAAATGCAAGTGGACTGAAGAACCAAAGCTTAGCTTTGGTCTGGACTTACTCAGCCCAACATCAAAAGCACAAATTGAGTACATTTGTTTTCAAACTGTCTGAAAACCTTTACAAACTTTCTTTTCCACAAGTTCTTCCCTGCCATTCTTCTCTTCCTCCCCCAAGGACTTTCTCTTCTCCCCTTTCCCGTGGCTCCCTGCTGACGAGACCTGCTCAGTAGCACTGGAGGCTGAAAGAAAGTAAAAATGCAGACAGTTGAAGTCTTCCAGCTCTGTTTTACTCAGCAAGTCCTTTTATACCAAAGCACTCTCAGGAGCGCAGGCTCACACACTCACACAGTATTAAGTGACCAGAGTTATTACTGAACAAGGCATATTAACTGACCACAAACGCGCACACACACAACTTCACTCAGAATGTACAACCCACGGCACACATCGCTCTCTAACCCAGCGAGTGCCGATTTGATCACTTTATGTTGTGTGACCCTACCTCAGGCAGGCACAATGCAGTTGTGTTTGGCTGGCAGGCTGTTGATTCTTCCCACCAACCCAGTTTGATTCTTAGCTACCAGCCTTTTTTGCAGTTAACTGCTCAGGAATTTAATGTTTCAGGTTGGAATACTTCTAATTTGTTTTATTATTATTATTATTTGTGTCTATAAATTGTGCCTACAACAATACAAAGAAGTGTATTTTATTACTCTGAATGAGCATATTTGCTAAGGATTTCAGAAGACAAGTTACAAGTTAAACCCAGCAAGCAAAATACGATTCCCATGATGTCAGAACCCCTGCCTTTTCCTTCTGGAGATTTATTCTCATATGGTATAGTCAATTATCTAACCTCCTCTCAGGTGCTAGCAAACATCTGGCTGCACGAAGAAAGCCTTACCAGATCAGCAGTCTGGTTTTAAAGACATTCACAGCTAGGACCAAGAAGGCGGTCTGTGCCCACAGAAGAAAAGCAACAGAAACCAGGGCAGCGGCAGCACCAGGCCAGTGCTGCGTTCCCTCTTAGCAAACACACACGTACTTTCACTCCCAAAGCAAGGAGCTTTGGGGACTCCCGTTGTCTGTGCCTGAAAAGACACTCGAGGGATGTACTTCTGGGAACAGACCTAAGTTTACTTTTAAAGAGCTGGAATCCCCATTTAAACAACTGGGGCACAAGCAGATCAGCACGACCAGTGCCAGCCAACTGGACAATAGGTTAACTTGCTGTGCATCCAACACAACAGGTTACATCAATGGATCTTCCCGAGAAGGGCAGGTCAGCAGAGGCTTGGTGAGCTGACACAGCTCCTTACCTGTGACACCGCTGCTGGCTGGCGGAAGATCATCGAAGAGTAAAGAGCCTCCTTTTCCTGGAGCACAAGAAAAAGGCAAGAACAACTAAATACCTTTGTCCCTTTGAGGGAATAATGCTCTGTGTATGCGCCTCCTGAGGTGTGGAAATTTAAAAACGCCAGTTTAACAAAGCAAGCCAAATTTCAACTTCTGTTACTGAACGGTGGGGGCAAACTCAGGCCCTACATTTGTTTCAGGGAATATTTATATGAAACATATTATGGACTATATGTGGAACATCTATAACATTCTGTTATCCAAAAACAAACCCACAAGAAGAGGAAAGCAGCTGCTCTGCACGCTGGTGCTGACAACACCCTGTCATTATCCCGACTAACAAAGAAAAGGGTTTATACAAGTTTCATCTCAAGAGATGCTGACACAGAAAACACGGGAAGCCAAACTAATGGCAGGAACAGAGCACCCATACCTGAGTTGGCACTGCCGGCTGGTGGGAGATCGTCAAAGAGCAGAGGCCCTTTCCGGGCTTCCTTCCCTGTAAGACACCAAGACAGAGTCAGGACCTGTTGCAGGCACACAGGGGGCGGTTTCTGGAAGGACTGTCCCCTAGATGAGCACAGGTGGGGTAACTGAGAAAAGCCTTGCCTACCTTTCTTCCATTTCTAATTTAGGCAGCTCCTACACGAGCAAAACAACCACCTGCCTGGGGATGATGTGATCTTGAAAACAGGGGTTTTTTGCCCTTTTTTTTTTTTTTTCTAGCAGTCCACTCAACTTGCATTAACACCCCTCAGCAGCCTGGTCAAGATGTTACAGGACAGGAGGCGCTCAGAAAGCACCAAATTATTTCAGGTAACACCATTAAAACTCTCCACGGACCCACGATCCCCAGCAGCACAGGGAGATGAAATGCTCCATCATGGCCTAAACCACACAGATAACGCTCTGCACCTGAACGAGTCCCAAGGAAAAAGAAAACCACAAAAAAAACCCAAACCCAAACACTGTAATTTCTCCAGCGATTTTTAAGCCACCCCTCGC
>NW_009604746.1:0-30836 GCF_000690535.1 Cariama cristata
TCCCCTCCATCTCATTAACGGCAAATCAATTCGTTAAATGCGTGCATCGCCTCGCGATGGATTTCTCGGGGTGGGCAGGTCACTGGGCAGCTGGCTGGGGCGCTCGTATTTGTCACCGGCGGGGTGCGGCGCACCCGTTCTGCGGGGAGATGCTTCTCTGGGGGTGGGTTTCTGCTGCGTGGGCAGGTTTCCAGGTGAAGTTGGATTTTTTCTTCTTCCAGAAGTAGAGGTGGGGTACATGCCGCAAAAGGTTCGTGTCGGAAAGTCGAAACCCAGGTCGTTTTTCAAGCAGTTGGAATTCCTCGGTCTGTGCCACTTTATGTGACTTTTATCTCAGCACGTCCACGTAAATGAAGTGTACAAAATAACTGCTTTCTCTCTCAGCAAATGTTTCTTGCTTTTCTAGTACAAAGTGGCCATAAAAGATCTGCTTCGGAATGAGGGAAAAATCCACCAGATTAGGAAAGATTTGGGTGGGCAACTTCTGTTTTGCCAGCAGTGCCCACAGAACCCGGGGCACAGCAAACACGTTGGCAGACCCGGCCGCGGACCTCAGGGGGCTTCTGCGCTCTGCATTCATCTGGCCTTTCTACACCTTGAGAGGGACTTCTGGAGGAAGAAAAAAAGAAAAAAAAAAAAAGTGAATCGGGAATTGAAATGTATCCAACAGTTGACATATTTTGACAGATTCTCTGTCAATTTGTTTCCTGTGCAGGTTAGGTAGGTTTTTCCAACAGCTTTATGAAACATCAATTACTTAAAGCCACTTGGCCCCAGCCTTTCCCCTTCAGAGAAAGGTTTCTGAAATGCTTCTCAGGGTCACTGCGGGAAATTGCTCTTCAGCAGAGGCCTGTGAGGATGACCATGCTAGAGCAGCCATGGCAGGAACATCATCCTGCAACCTCTTGTTCATGCCAATCCTAGATGATTTCCAGAGAATCCCTTCCAACTTCAGTTCTGCAATTTTATGAAATAGCTTCTCCTCTCCTAACTGCCTGTCCCCTTCCCGTTGCTTTATTCTGCTGCTTCTGGGAGGTGTCGCTTATTCTCCGTGCCTGCTGAAGTTCATGGGACTTGAATCATTCAGCGCTGTCGTTTCCTGGCCTGAGTCCAAAAAATCTACAGCTGAGCAAGTCTTGGAGAGTTCTTTCCCAGAAATGGTGTTGCAAACACCAGTCCTTCCAACAGCTCGCTACCAGCCACAGCAATGAGCCGCCGCTGCCCAAAACCGCCCGCGGGGCCCAGCGCAGAGACTGGCTGCGGGGGGCCGACCCGGGCCCCCGCCCGGCGAAGCTCGGCAGGATGCTCCAAACGCCAAACCTGAGATCCAAAATAAAAGGAGCTGGCCCAGCTTCATGTTTACTGAGCAGTAAATAACCGCTGTCAGCCTTGCTTACGCGGCGTACCGCTCCCTCGTGAAAGTGAGGTACGCTCTCTACCTTGCTACAGAGAGATCAGCAAAGATTTATTCTTTCTTTTAAACACATAGTAGTATGGCCTTGGTGTTTGTATAATCGGTAACCTATAAAACCTTCAGGGGAATTTTTATCCCAGAGACTCATTTCTGTCCCCACTGATTTAGTAGTAAAACTATGATCAGGCTTGGGACACCTGGGATTATGAAGAAAGATATTACACATTTT
This sequence comes from Cariama cristata, assembly GCF_000690535.1. Classification (NCBI taxonomy): domain Eukaryota; kingdom Metazoa; phylum Chordata; class Aves; order Cariamiformes; family Cariamidae; genus Cariama; species Cariama cristata. The sequence goes on from NW_009604746.1 coordinate 1,644, forward strand.
TAATCAGACACAGTCTCTTAAAATATTTGGAGAAAGACTGGAATGCTTTGAAGTGACTTTCAATTAAGCTTTTAAATGAATTAGGATGTTATTTCTGTGTAACAGCTAGACTATAAATTTGGTTTCTAATTAAATACAGGGTGAAAACTTCATGTCACATGTCACTGCTTGCAAATTTATCCACTGTCAGATTTGGCCGAAGTTACTTGGAGGGATGCTCTTTTCTCCTCCACAGGCACAGCACCCTCCCTCCAGGAAAACAAAGGAAAGCTGAAGGACTTGCCATTGTGTTGTTATATGAAAAATATACCAGTTTAATCACTATAATGACTCCAGTCACAGATTTCTTTAGCAGTCGTGGTCAAGATTTCACCGCAATTTCTCTGTCACGGTCCTCCAAAGCCTGTCTCCAGTCTCGGGAGGAAGCTACCAGTTCCTGGTGTCACATTGGTCCTCAAAGCGTTAATGAAATTCATTTTTTACTGGACCGTTTGCAGTTGTATCATACTTTAAGATTTGTTTGAACAACTCAGCTGGAACCAAAAGTCTTCTCAGTCCCTCCCATGCAGTATGGCCTCATGTTTTAAAATTGGAAGGGTGTAGTAGACACTGATCTGGATATTCAAGCACCAAGAAACAAATCTGTTTCTTGGAGATGCTGTAGGCAATCATTGTCTCCCAAAAAAGCTCAGCTGGAGCTTGCCCATGCTTAGACCATACTGTATAGCCCCCAAAAATTCTACATGTGGGTTGTACCCTGATGGCAACTACCGCAGCCTAAATCCTGCCACTCTTACCCATAGGTATTTTTCCTATCTAACGGGCTTTACCATTTTCCTCCCTTCTTTTAATTTTAATGTGAGCATAAACCAAGATTTCAAAAATTATGGATGATTCTGAGTGTTTGATTTGGCATCTCTCCAAGGCCCTGATTTTCAGAGGATGCCTGGCCAAAATGTTGTGACTCTCTGACCACGTTAAAATGTCACAAGTTAGACAAAATACAGGCTCTCCAAATGCCCGTTGATAAATGGCATTACTAGCAGAGCCATAAGTGAGATGAAGAAATTCTGTTACCAGAAAACATGAGGTGGTTGCATTAAAAGAAACGTTCAAACGAAGGCTTTTCTAAATACATGGCTAGAGAGCTTTCAGATCAACGGAAAAGGAAGGATGAAGTCTGCTGAGTCTCTTGCCTGTTTTCGTCCAGATTTGACAAAGGTCTCGCGATCTCAGAGAAATTGGGCTCTTGCAAAGCCTGTGAAAACAGCTGGCTGCGTAGAGCATTCCAGGAGAGTCTGCAGTGGGAGCTCGTACGCTGCCGGACACCCGAGGATCCGCTTAAGAGAGAGATTTGTCCAGATGCCATCATCCCAGGAAAATATGTTTTTTGACACGCTGTCGCAGTCCAACTCTGCAGCCAGCTCCTCTTAGCACTGCGCTTTCAGAACAACTTTTACTTTCTGGTTTTACAGTACCCCGTTGCTCCAGAATTTTTCCCTTCAACAATACGCCCTTGGAAAACTCCTGCGAAGCCCTTCTGCTGGCCTGTGGTTTAGGGGCTGCTATTTTACTTTTCAGGGTAATGTAGTGACTTTGTTGGCACCCCGTGAAAGTCACAGAAATGCAGGTTCCAGCTCTTCGAAATGTGCTACATAGGTGAAATGACTGCTCAAAGATCTCCCTCGCCATTCTGGAGAGGCTTGGCTTCTACCAGAACCGGTGCAAGTACATCAAGCTGTTTATTGACTACACTCCTGCCAACTTTGTGTCTGACGGCAATTCTTCCCTGTCATTATATTTACCACTCCCCTGGGCACGTAATTCTTGCTAACCGCAGGGCAGTCTCCTTCATCCTTGTCACTGAAGGTCCTCTCCCCTCTTCCCACAGGCTTTTACCCATCCAGCTTCTTGGCTTCCACGAAGAAGAAGGAAAAATCCTCCCTCTCCCTCATCCTTGGTGTGAGTCATAGGTCAGGATTAGAAAAGAGGATCATTCAGAAGAGTTAGCCCAATGGCATCAAAACCGTCTAAATATTTTAATGTTCTGCCTGGAAAACATTTTCAGCTGAAAGATTTATGATCTTTATCTACGGAAGACATTAAAAATAAATATTCAGAATTGTGATAAATATGCAAAAGGAAAGTAATTATTTGAAGTATCCTGTGATATTTCAATATGCAATGGCAAGAAGTGGAAAAGGCCTGTCGATGTGGAAAATCCTTAATTAACATTTGAGTAAATATTCTCTGCCTGCCCCCTCCTCAGCTCCCTGTGCGAGACTTTAATATCCTTGTGTATTCTCTGTGCTATAAATCCTCAATTCTACGTCAGGGAGTGGCATCTATGATCAACAGTTTCTCGTTATAAATTGTGATGGGCACTATTGATCTACCTTCCAACAGGATACTTACCTCTGACTTGAAATGAATATTAATTAAGCTATTAGTCCTCCGTAAAAAATCAGTCGTTTCTGATCTAAGATGCCAACAGTAGATGAAGGACAAAAGTGAGGGATATTCCTGCAGAGCATCCGAAATGTTTCCTTTCTCCTGAGCCCAGCACGCTCTCCTGACCACTGTACACCACTGCTGGATGAGAAGCAGAAAACTCCTGCTCACAACGTTCATGAGAGAGGCAAATTCTCTGCTCCAAACCCTACGTGTAGGATTTCCATCTCATTTGAGTCAGGAAACCTTCCCCACCAGCCAGCAAAGCTGGTGCTGGCACGGGCTCGGCTGTCCCGGTGCTCCTTTGCCGCTGGCCCGTGCCACCCCCAGCCCCTGCATCCCCCCTGCATTGGGTCTACACACATGAAAGGGCCGGCTGCCCAGCTACCTCTCCCCTAATCAGGTACCAGACAGGAAAAAATAGATAAAAGTATCAAATAGAGAGCTTTACAGAAATAATAGATATCAATTTGTTTGTGACTCCTGCCTAACCCTCCCCAAATGGGGAGACAGGTTGCCTCGTAAGTGCAGTAGCTTATGGTCAGTTGTCCTGTGTCAGATACAGAGTTTCTCTTTTTGGAGGAAGCTCTAAAATACCACTTGCTCTGAATTAGCTGAAGTGCAATAAAGGAATAAAAAAATCTGTTCGAGTGCCATTCTCTTTGCAGTGCCCAGAATGATAGGCTCATTCAAGGAGAAAAATAGCCAAAGCCCCTCTGCATCGCTGGTTCGGAGGGGCGGCGTGTTCGCCCCTCGCGCCCAAAGGTGTCCTCGGGGCAGCGCTGCTTGCCCAGCGGCCGCCTGAGCCTCTGCCAAGGGGTGGGATGCTCCGCAGTGCCCTGCAAGTGTTTGGGGATGCCCAGGCAGTTTTACTGATCTAAACCGGTCAGAGCTTGCCAGGCCCCAGACCACGCTGTAAAAACACACACCGCCAGAGTGAGCGGAGGAAAACTAAAACTTCACATGTTCAAAGCTCAGGGAAAGGTGTTCACAACACAGTTTAACTTTAGGGATGGAATTAAGGACCAGTTCACGTGGGTGTTGTGCCCAGAGAAGCTATACCCCTTTCAAAACCTCAACTATTGCCTCATACAGCCTCAAAACCCATTTAAATGTTGAGAAAATAGTTAACTTTGACTATTTGGTCTGAACAATACTGAAGGGAGGGCTGCTGAAAATGACAGCTGTGATGACCGAGTTGTCAAGCAAGCAAGCGCTCGGGGTAGCAGCAGTGGTCTTGCACCCTTGGGCGTAGCGCTGTTTTCACCCCGGGAAACGGTCCAGAAAATGCCGCGGCTGCGAGGGCAACCGAGGCTGGAGCCGAGAGCTGCAGGGATCCCCGCGGGGGCTGAAGAGCAGGAGCTGGGGTAGAGCTGCTCCCGTCAAGCTTCCCAAGGGAACCGGGCGCTGCCGCTCCCCGCTCCATGGGAAGGTCCATCCTGCACCCCCGGCTCCTTCTGGGGCGGGGAGGGGTGCAGGCGGCAGCAGCCTTTCACCATCCGTTTAGTTGGTGCATTAATTATCTCATTTTAAACAGCTCTAATATAACTAAAAGTTATTTTAAAGCTATTAAAACTGCAGTCATGTTGGAAAAAAAAATAATATAATATGGCTGTGTCTGAAACCTGACTGCAATCCAATTTCTTTAAAGGTTGCCTGCTACGGATATCGCAAGAAACATCTCTGCAGCAGCAGAGATTGATTCCACTTCCCCTCTTTTGCCAGTGAATAACCTTAGCAAAACTTTCAAATTGATGGTAATTCGCTACTTTCAAAGGGCAGACGAAATAAATCTTTAATAAAGAGGTTTGCCCCAAGAAGGAACCGCCAGTTTAAAGAGCTTAGAGCTCCAAATCATCGGCCTGTAATTTAATTCTGGAGGATCTTGGCTAACTTCATTAAGAGGATGACAGTGAAATTGAGATAAATCATCTCATGGTGGGGGAGAGACCAATACAGAGAAAATTATAACCAGCAGGACCGATAGGTGATATTATCACAAGACAACTTACGTCCACATGAGTGTTAAAATGAGTCTCATTAACACAAACTATGTACTTTACATCAGAACCCGTGATATTGTGAAGTTAAACACATGGTGTGATTCATGTAAACACAGCTGTAGTTGCTGGACCTTAGGTTTACTTCTTGATTATTTTCAGCCCACTCATTAACAGTGAATTTTGTTCTTTTTTGTAGTAACTTCACAGTTAAAAATTTGACTATTTTTTGATTTTCACATCTTCACCAACTAATATCTCACAAATGTTTTTACCTACTCTGTAACTCCAATAATCTCAGAATTTTTCCTTCTAGTGCTAGCTTGTGATAAGTCTGAAAAAATATTCTGTACTCTTTGGAAAGATTCCCATGCTCTACCATCTTTCAATAGTCATGACAAGCAAATAGTTACTAAGACTTCACACACGGCTCACAGTGGCCAGAAAAAAACAATGTTAAGAAAGATAACCCCACCGCACAGAGCTTTAGTTCTGTCTTGTAACTGCTGGTTTGTTTTTTTTTCCACAATTTGTATAAAGACTTTTCCTCCAGAAAGCTGAGTCACTGGTTTTATTAAACACATTCAGCACAAATTGTGCTTTTCAATAACATTTTTTTCTGCATTTTGACCAAAATTGCACTCAATAACTTTCAGTTCTTCGCACTTTGCAAGAATTAAAAGTCAGACACTTTATTTCAGGCCTTGTAACAGCAGCTTTTTCAACACCAGCCCTCCGCAGCCCCCCTCTCCTCCCTGCCTGCTCCCTTCCCGAGGCAGGGTGCTGGGTGCTGAGGGGAAGCCCGCCCCGGCTCAGCCCCTCTCTGACCCCCTCTTTGGACCCTCGGCATGTCTACAGGACAGTTTTCCGTCCGTGTTTTGGGGGTAGCGAGCTGGGAGGGGTAGGTGTGGGCTGTGACGCCGGTTTTGGCCAAGCCCTGCCCTTGTGCTCTCGTCTTCTCACCTCTGCACTCCCCACGGACCACTCGTCCCCTGAGGATGGGAGTCTTGCCGGGACCACCTTTTGACACCGTGGATAAACACCGAGCATCACACGACGGTGCCCCAGCTGTCATTTCCAAGCGCATCATGCAGTGCCGTGTTTTACGTGACAGCTGCCAGTCACCCTGCCCTTACGGACTACAGACACCCCTTTAGCAAACGAAGGAGTTTGGTCGGTACAGCTGACATACACCAAAATGCTATTCCTTGTTCAGCTCTACCTCTGGGCTCTGTGATTCTGGATATTTTAATTTCCTGGAACAAAGTCCATATTTCAGTGTAAAATACTGCAGTGTTAAGACTGAATGAAACCCAAGAGCCTTGGCTGGAGCAGGAAATCTCTTTTTAATAGTTTTATCCCATTTGCATTGAGTTGGTACAGGGCACAGGAAAATACTCTTATAACTGACTGATTTAAAAAGGTTCTGCTCTGTATCAGCAAAGGGGAACAATACAGACCTGTGGCGGCAGACAACGTGATTTTGAAATGAAGGCACCAAACATTAACGACTACAATGGCTGACCCATCTCATCATCTGCTTAAAAAAAAGACTTAAACAGTGACTTATAATCCAAATTGCCGAGTGGTGAATCAGTAGCTGTGTCTGGTTGTCTCCTTGCGGATGGATGCTTTATACACAGCCAGGGCAGTCAGAGGGGCTGCATGTGCTACCTGTGATCCCCAGCTGTCGGGGGTCTCCTGACGTGGGTGTCCGTCGTGGCAGCCGAGGTCCTCCCTGGGCCCGGAGCTGGGCTTTGCTTCCCCTGGGCAGGGGGAGGAGGTGGCTGGTCCTGCCCTGGCTCATACGTGGGGGGAGAGGACCCCCCCTCACCTTGAGGTCTTGCCTTCAGGCAAACACCAAGGGAAGAGTAGAAACCAAGCAAGCAAAGCCGAGCTTTTGACTGTTCTCCCAGTCTCTAACCATTTTCAGCTCCAGTTTTCATAGGTCTCTAAGTATTTTTGTATTTAGTAACCCTCAATGGATTCCTTCTCCATGCCTGTTCTTCCCCTTAAATCCATTAAATCTTTCATCCTGCAGCCCAAGGAAACTTTTAGCATGCAGTAGGCGTTGAGGTCACACTGACCCCTCTCACGGAGGGAGGTTATCACAAGAGTCTCTTTAACACTCTTCTGCCTGTTGTAATGTACTCCGTACCCCAAGAACAGTCCCTTATTTCTTTAATTCCTTACTTCATTCACATGGCGTATGAATGAAGAGAGACTGAATCAATCAAATTTCACAAGATCCCAGAGTGGCTGAGGCTGGCAGGGATCTCTGGAGGTCACCTGCTCCAACCCCCCTGCTCAGGCAGGGCCACCCAGAGCCGCTTGCCCAGGGCCATGTCCAGAGGGCTTTTGAATATCTCCAAGGATGGAGACTCCGCAGCCTCCCTGGGCAACCTGGGCCAGTGCTTGGTCACCCTCACAGTGTAATCTATACAACACCACCAAACAATCACACAGTCACAAAAAAAAAATAAAATCTGAAAGGATGCTGGGACATTTCTAAGCCATTCCTGATCTTAGGACGGGGCAGTTACACCCAGTTGTTTTTGACAGACATTTCTTTCATCTGTTCTCCAGGAATGGAGGCTCCACAATCCCTCCCAGCAGCCTCTTCCACCCTAACTTGGAAAACCTACAGTTTCTCTACTGTTTAAACTCTTTTTTTTTTTCCCCCACTACTCTTTTAATCCATTCATTGCTTCTTCTCTTAGAAAGAATTGGTCTTCCCCTTTCTCTTGCAAAAACCTTTTATTTTATTTGGGGTAACTGTTGATTAAACCGTACATTCAGTGTAGAAGGCAAGCCTGACAACCAAATCCGCTAAGAAAACCTATGGTGAAGTTCAAAATCCTCAGTTTGTATTGAGTGAATTAAAAACACACTAATAAAAATCATTAACACAATCCCATAAGAAGTTGCCTGTTGCGTTACATTTCCCAGGCAGTGCTTTAGCAGTGACAATCGTAGTGAAAAAAAAACCACACAAAGAAGTAAATATCTCAAAAGTTGGCTTTGAAAACAGCAAGTCTTTGCCACACCCCGAGTTCAGTATGTTTTATTGCAAATGTTCAGTGAAGAAGACAAGACCCTCTGGAGAAACCTGGCTGTTTCTAGGTGAACGGTGTTAGAAGCGGAATTGGGTGAAATCCAGGCTGCTTTCAAGATGGTGAGAATCCTGCCAGGAACTTTTAGGAGCTTGGACTCGTTAACTGCGACCAGGTTCAGAAATAAAGACAAACATGGCTAAGATTTCCTAGCTCCTAAGAAAAAAATTCCACACCTCACTCAGAATATTGATTTATTTACATAATCCTTCCAAGATAATAGTAATTTAAAAAAATAGATATACCGCAGATTTCAAAACAGGAATGAGCTAGAGCCAGTGCTCCTTCAGGGGCTGTTCTTGCAGCACCATCACGTGCCTTTAACACAATCAAAACATCCGCACGTACAATTTCTAAACCTCAGCTGGGGCCTGCGGGTTTTTTTCTTGCTTTGCCCTGACGGTTACAGAGAGATGCACAATGGCTAACTCGGCAGGCTGCCGGTTCGCAGGGGGACAGGTAGAGCCAGAGATCTATAGGAAAAGTCTGTAGGAAAATTGCTTCCTCAGACCAGCCCTGTAGCTCTAGCACCATCACAGAGTTTGGACCGATGTTTTCAAGGGTCTTCAGTGCCCACTTTTGGCCTTTTTTCCTGTTCCTTTCTGTGTTGGCGGTCTGGTGGGGTCCTCCTATGCTTTGATCAGGGAGGTCACGTAAGAGAAGAGGCGAGGGTCCCCAGACCCCATCACTCCATCTGTTGCTCCATTACTGCATGCCAGAAAGACTGGGGAGGGAGTAGGGCTCTCGTACTGCTAGGGCAAAGCCGTGTCTTGTTCGTGCCCCTTTATACCACCCATTGCTCTCCTTTCTGCAGTGTTGGAGTTTCAGTCCAAGGGGGAGGCAAAAGGACCACAGAAGAGACATAGTAGGGTCTGATACCCAAAGTGACAGTCGGAAAGCAAAGAGCTGTCTGTCTGCCGCTGGTGTCTGCAACCACCCGTGGAATCCTTCGGCCGGTGAGCTGCTCCTCTAGAGAGGCGTACCGAAAGGAAATTGGGTTTCTTTGTCCTTCTGCAGAGCATTTGGCATCTCCCTGAGTGATGACACATTTGTTGTCACCACCAACATGAAAATTCCTACGCAGAAGCATTTTTTGCTCCTGTAGATACGGGTGTTTGAGTGAAATGAACGGCTCACAAAATAATAAGGAACAGGGCAATTACCAGCAGGGCTCGTTTGTGATCTGCCGTCGAGCCTCAGCGGTGGAGGGAACACAGTCATCTGTGCACCCTAATGAAATGTGACAGACGCTTAGAGACCGAAGGCTGACATTTCCTGACAGCATCACCATCTGCACACTGAAAGCTGCTGGTATCCGGACATCATAATCTGTTAAGGGCGGTTTATTACGGTACCTCCAAATCGCAGGTCACGCAGATCCCGGAGTTACACGTCAACAGCTTTGTGTGCGGTGCTCTTACCTTAGCTAGGACCCAATTCTCAGTCCCTCGCTGTGCTCCCTAGTTGGATGTTTAACTTGCCAAATAATCAAGTCGATAGCCTAAGATGTAGATATTTGAAAGGGGAAAAATAAAAAATAAAAAAAAAAAAGAAAAAGCCTTCTAGCCTTCCAGCAGTGAAAATAGATGTTAACCTAATTCTTACCAGGGCAGATGGAGTTATATAATCTGATTTCTAAGAGTAAGGGATTTTTCAAGGAAGTAAGGATTTAGTATATATGATACACTGCAGTTTTTGCAGCTTCAGAATCATAACGCAGCAGTAGTTTCTACAATCCTTCTGCTACACACAATGCAAGTGCAGGGAAAACAGTTTAAAGAATGAAAGATGTAATAGTGACAGGGGGTTTTACCAAAATCAAGGAAAAACATGTTACCTCAGATATGCTGGAACACAGAGATTACAACAGGGACTACAGGACTGATGCAGTATTTTTTTCTCAAGCATTTTTTTCAGAGCAAGAAAAAGATGACCTTGAGAGACAACAGTACAGGTTAACGGGAGTAAAGAAAAGCAGGCAAAAAAAAAAAAATGCACAAAAAAACCAAACAGTGGAGGTTACCTTTATCTGGCAGACTTCAGTGTTTCCTTGCATTACAAGGAAGAGGAGAAAAGGCTGAAGGCACAAGTCAAGTTACAGAAGCAGACGTGCCAATTTGGCCCTGAAAAATGTTTTTTCTGAGGTCAGGCACCCCGAAGATTGGTTTTGAATTCCAAACTTGTTTGCTCTCCTGCCTGGTAGTGAACATGGCGCACCCAAAGGCTTCTTTCTTTTTTCTTTTTTTTTTTTTTTTTTAAAATTGAATAAAACCAAACAACCCACCAACACAACCCCACCCAAGGAGGGACTTGTTCAGGCGCTCCCCCCGGCAGGGAATACCCCTGGCCAGGTAGAAGCCCGGTGCCTCCTGCAAAGTTTGACTCGTTGGGCAAAGCCCTGCTGCCTGCGCCCCCCCCAGCCCCCCTGCGCACAGCCATGGGCGAGCTCTCACCTGGCTCCGACCTTTGAAGCCACCTTTAGAGTTTGCGTACCTCCTGAGCTGAAACTGCTCTTGACTTGGTGGCGTCCCAGTGTCTCAAATCCAGAGGAAATCGGGACATTTGCAGCCTCGTGTTCTTTCACCCAGTTACCAGGGGGAAGCCTGGCATTGGGCTGGTTTCTTTAAACTTGAGGATGATGCAAGGATGCCCTGGGTCCTTTTGCACCTCTGGTATCTCAGGCATCTCTGTTTTCTGGATCTCTCGATTTGACTGCTGCCTGGAAGCAAATACATGACAATAAAGAGACATACGGGGTCAGGAGAAGAGCCACAAAAGCAGCTCAGCACCGAGAGGGTCGTTTTCCCAAGCACTGCAGCTTCTATTGCTCCCTGCGGGTTTCACTGCTCTGAACAGAAGAGGACAAGACTCCCTGTTCCTGCCCATAGATTTAGAAAGTCTAATGCTCAGTAAAGCAAAGTGGCTGTATAAAAATATCTATAATTCTGGGAAATACAATGGGAGGAATTAAAAGTTCTGACAACGGGTTTTAATTCAGGTTGCTGGGCTTCACACACATAAACCTTGGCAGCTGATGGAGTACCAAGCAAGCCATTAGATCCTCATCACTGTGGGTATTCAGATCTGAAAGTCTGCTCTTCTACTCTAGTGGGTAAAAAACCAAACCAGGTCTGTGGTCTATGGGAAATCTGAAGTCAGCTGGACCTAGTAAACTGTCACAAGTCAGGGCACACTGTGTCCCAGGAACAGCTTTTTTCTTGGAAGGAAACATTAAAGATCACTGCTTTATGGGTAATCCCTCAGCAAGAGAAGGCAAGGAAGCACTGGCTAACACAGTTGTCCTCCTTGGACATAAACACACAGAGCAAGCTGTGGGAGAGGGCCCACATCCCACCCAAGGCAAAGACGATTTATTCTATTGACTCTCCCTGTTCTGGAAGCAGATGGCTTTCACAGTTCATCTTGTAGCTGAGGATTTTCAGAATGAGCTGTCTCATGTGAAAGAAATGAGGGGCAACAGCGTTAGTAGGAGGTATGTTTACTAAGCAAATACACGGCACGCACATCTACTATAGCGACTGGAGGTGGGGGCTTAACCCTCTGGGATGCATGTGCACACACGAACGCACGCGTGCAAAGAATAGCAGCTATGTGCTCCCTAGGGCAGGAGCAAATGGATCACCCTTGCCAAAGGACACAACTGAAAGTCTTCTGACAACACAAGGAGGTAGCGTTTAAGTCTTCAGAGCTATACAGTAGTGTTCATTTTCCACCTCATATCACAAAGCAAGCAATTACAGTCTTCGCTAGCTGGCGCTTCTAAATGGGTTTCAACTCTGCAAGCAAAGCTCATGTGGAACATTTTCCTTAAAGCTACCAGGAACGTCCTCCTGTAATGTTTTAGAGCCAGCTTAGGTGGGTTCAGTTTCCAGCTTGCGTAAGAGTTACTTTTCTCTCTTTCTGTACAAGTTCTACACCCATCTACTGTCACAACGCGTGTGAACGACTCCTGATCATCTGCCCGTCTGGCCTCCGGCTGTAGGCAACCGAGGGGGCAAACACCCAATACCAACCACCACCACCACCACCACAAAACCCCACACTTCCTTTTCTTTGGAATACTATTTATTGTTGCTACTCACCTTTAGTGAAAGAAGACAAAAGTCACACCACAACGGAACGTGTAATTCCACAGGGCTTCTAATTAAGCCCAAACTAAACATGAGCTGTTGTTGGTTTAGTGTTAAAACTATCAAGCTCATATAACAAAATCCAAGTAGTGAGTCACTGGAGGAAAAGTTATTAAAAAAGAAAAGCTGCTTATGTTAATTAAACAAAGAAAATCTGCCTGGCAGATAACAACAGCTTAGAAGCAAAAGCATTTAAAATGTGTATCTATTTCTTGGCGTTCTCCAGAGCACTCAAACACAGCTGGTATGTCTGCTCATCCATTCAGTCTTAAGGATTAAAGAAATTGTTGGTCATGTTGACTAAATCCGGGGAAGATACAGTGGTCTTTAAAAACAAAAGCCCATGCGCGTCCACCAGGTTTTGCGAATGAAGCTCTGGAAGCAGAGAAGAGCGACCTCACTTCTGCTCCCTTGGAAAGGCAGGGTACAGCGCAGATTGAAAACCATCCGGCCTCAGAGAACCTCTGTGGTCTGGAAAACCCCAAACAGGGAAAAAGGTTCTGCCAGAGCTTGTCATGAGGCACACAGAGCCAACGATGAGAAACCCCCTCCATTAGAAACCAGGCTCCATCGGTACTGCTGCTCGGTCCTTACTGAGTGCCAGGTGAGGAAGACGTTGCCAACAGCTCAGGTTTTCCCCCTCATCCCCACAAACCCTTCTAACAAGTTATCCCCATGTTGCAGGAACCCGTTGAGAGAAATTAGGCTATGCCAATATTCAGGTTTTCATTCATTTCATCTCTTCTCAGACCTGAGTGGGCAACCAAGAGACTTAGAGTGAATCCCACATCCTCTCATGAATTTATTCTACTTCCTCTTATCTTTTCCCCTAATTTAGATTAAACTTTTTTAGAAAAGCCTTCCATAATGACACATTAACCCCTGTATTTGACATTAGCACACATTTAAAGAACAACTGCAGCATATTTCGTGGTAGTCATATTGAGAATAGTTACATAGCTATTTTTACGAACTTACCATTGTAGACATACTACATCCTGAGACACTTAAAAAACATCACCCCCCAAAAAAAAAGAATCATACACGACATGAGTAGATGTCTGTAAGATTTTTAGGTGCATTATTTGCTATTGTGAATAAATTTTCAAGGATTTCCAGCTCTTAACTATAATATTAATCACAGAATGCTTTTATTTTTCTGAAATGATAAAATTAAGATGGCTGTTTCCAAGTCACAGGTTTTTGGGTTTTAATTTTAGAGCAGGGATTTCCAATGTAACCGCACAGAACCAAAACCTTTATGAACACTGGTGTTTAGTAATCTCTTACAACATCCGGCTGTGGCCACGAGAACTTCCATTTAGGTGTTGCTGCTTGAACACCTTACAAAGAATATTGCAAGTATGGTAATAAAATTGTGAATAATCAACCTGCACGCAAACATCGCAAGCACAGTGCAGGATGGCCACAGACACTGGATTCTTCTTCATGAAACGAGTTGTGATAAAGGTACTTTCATATGTTTGTGTGTCCTTCTACTTACTGCTAAGTGCTAAAAGGTGGTGAGTTTATTTTAAATACATACAGATACCATTTTCCTTGTCTTGTACTTTTAAGACGTGAGTTATTGCGCTGAATCATGCATTCATTACTACAAACCTCATGAGCACACTGCTTGCGTCATAAGATGAAAATTGCTTCCTTTCTTTTGACAAGAGAAACCAGAGACGTGTAAGGTATTAAGAGATTCTTTAAGAGTTTTTTTTATTTGTAATCAGACCTGCATCACATCTAGTAATAATTTCTATAGTCTGTATTTTCTCCAGAAAATATAATCTGTCAGTGAAGATACCAAAAATACCCGCTTTCACCATGTAGTAAGCATGTAACAATCCAAGGGTAAAGTTTTCTTTTGTGCAGCGCTCTCACACGTGGTACAGACCTCAACTACATGTGCAGGATGCAAGTGCTGTGCAGAACACCCGTTGTCCATAGGAGAGACATGCATGCCTTAGTTTAGGGATATATCCTATAGATAGGGGACACATTATTTGGGTCTCAGGGAAAACTACACTATTTAAGCTACAGTATTTGGTTTTCCTTGACAGAAGACCACAGAAAACTTCCTCAAGGCTCTGTTAGGCTTCATACCATTTTGATCTTTCCAAGATACTAGATTTCTGACAGCACTGAAAAGGATGGGCATGATTTAACGGTTGAGTAAGAGTGTGTCTAAAAGGGTTAGGACAGTAAATGCATACAGTAGAAGAGCACAGTGGGAGGAGGATTGGAATAGGCTCACATGAAGCAGTGGCAAAAGCCTGGATTCACTGGCTTTTGAAATTCTTCTTTTTCTAACATGATGATTTTAAAAAAAAAAAAGTACATGCAAACAAGTTTCCAAACTACACGAAGATTATTAAAATAATTACCAGGAACATAAAACAAAAAAGACATATTGCAAATTTCTGGGGACAAAAAGCATTACAAAAAGTAGAATAACCCCAAAGAAACAGGGATTTGGCTGTTCTATAGCTCTTCTTCCTACAGCACTGTAGGTGAGTCCACGGCAACACCATTTTGCACCACAGAGTCTCTCCAACAGGCTTGCTCTCCCTCATCCGCTAGACCTCCCTGCCCTTTCAGCCTCAGAATTGAACCTTTACTCATGATCAGTTTTCTTAGGCTCTCAGAAAGCACAGATGCAAAGAGCTACATCCCAACCAAAGGTCAACTGATGAAAAAGCTAACGGTAAAAAAAATTACTGTTACAACTAACACGCACATGCCTCGAGACCCAACTGCTTCCACTTTTCAAAGTGTGCTTGGTTGGAAAAATTCACCCAATGTCTGTAGAAGTGAACCGACCGTGAACCAACTTGCAATCCAAGTCAGTTTTCATTATTAGAGAATTTAGAACAACTTTAATCATGTCAAATTCTTCTTTGCATTTTTAAGTGAAAGAAGATTGAGGTAAATCATTATCTGGTATGAGTCAGTGCTGTTAATTTAAAAAGAAAGAAATGGAACCAAGCAGATTTTAGAGGCTTAATATTACAGTATGTGGCTATTCGTGACTAAGCCTCCGGCCATGAGAAAGAATCCTGAAATTGTTTAACACAAGCAGTAGGACACAGTAAGTAACAGCCTCTTACTGAAACCAAAGTCTCTTTGAGAATCATCTAACTGGGTAGAAAAGCAATTCTGAAAGTTTGTCTCCTCCTTTGCAGATCCCATGCATCTGCTTCTCTATATTTCTAGGTGTATTACTACAAGAACTCAGTTGAAGCAGAGCTATAAGCCATTTCTAGAATTAGATATACTGTTATTCATTTCAGATGTATAATAGTGCAATCACTACAGTAAGGGAGTATAGAAGTGAAAGCTACATTCATTTAATTTGTATTTTCAGAAACATCATGGATTTCTTCAGCTATACAGAGCAGTTAAAGGGTAAGTTCTGCATTACCAGCTTAAAGCAGTGCTATTTAAGGTGAATCTATGTAACAGTTGCAAATACCTAAAATCACTTTACGCCCAGCAGGTGAGAAATATCTACCATGACAGAATTCAGACATAGTGTATTTCCATCCTTCAAGATATTAATACATTCAAACCCACTCCAGTCTTCACTTTCTGTAAATCAAAGCCCAGCATAGTTGCAAAACTGAAGGAAAAGCTGGCAGACTCCCTATCAGCACATCAGTTTCTCTTCTTTAAATATCAAGAAAGTTAAAAGTAATAGTTGAGGCACATGTGATTTTTATGCAGAAGTATAGAAGTATTTCAAATAAGTAGACTAAAACATCAGTACGTCTTTTAACTTCTTTAAAAAAAGACATAGGTCACAGGTCCATGATCACAGTCACAGATCGCAGTCACCGCAGCCTTACTGGACTGCTTTTTTTTTTTTTTTCCCCAAGATGAAAAAGAAATTGGTTCACAGAACATACCACATCTACTTTATACTGCCACTTCACATAGTCCGTGTTTAGTCAAAGCAAAGTAAAAACTCCTGTTCCAAGGCAGCCTGAAAGCATTCTGCTACCCTCAACCGTGAATGATTTCTTCGGTGAAGACAGCTCCAGTGAACCCAGTAACTCAGCGCGAGTCCGTCTGGCTGAACTGACCCAGGCGTTGCACGCAGAACTTACATCAAAGTGCACTGACAACGAGCTTTTGAGAATAAGTCCGTACCATAAACGCTTGTGCTTGAACCTACTTTTATAGCTATGGTTATCGTTTGTGTTACGAGGCACTGCATATATATGTGGAGTTAGTCATCTAATGCACTTAATACTTCTCAGCTGAGGACTATTGCAGCTTTACCCTATGTCTAGGTGTGATTATACTTTGGTTTGCTTTACCACAGTAGCGTTGCACTAGCAGTACAGCTGATGCTAAAGAGAAGGCTGAAAACACTGCAGGCTGGAGGACTGAGAAAACCAACCCGCTTCTTTACTTCTTTTCATGCTTCTTGGTTAATTTTCCTCTTTCTAGCTGGAGGCTCGTACCGCTGTTTGTTCGCTTCTCCTTTTGCTGGCTCTCCTGGGAGACTTGCTGCACTGCTCGGAGGATAGCAGTCTGCACAATCTGCTTGCTGGCGTTCTGCAGCTTCACTTCGTCTTGCTCCGTCCCCGGCTTCTCCCCTGCCAGAGCCGAACGACAAAGAAAGGGAACTGAGCATTTGTGGCTACTCTGGAAACACCTGAAGGATAGAAAAAGAGGAGGGGAAAAAAAGCCCCACCAACCCACAGAGTGCTTGGGAACAGTTTATTATACAGGAAACCTGCTAGTACGGAAGATGAAAAAGTGGGGTGGAAAGTGCCTCCGGGTGCTCAGCGCCGCAGGACCGAAAGGAGGGGGAGGCTTTGAGTCAAGGAGCTCAGCGCCCCACGGCCCAGCCCTGGGCACGGCTGCCAACCAGCACAGCTGCATCTTGCAGCAAGAGGGGGAAGGAGGGTTTTCTCATCCAGCTCTGAATCACATCCTTTTTGACTGGAGCTGTGCTTCTTCATTTTGCAAGCCTGACATGTACTCCCTCACCACCACCCAGAGAAAAAGCTGTTTCATTAACATTTCTATTTACTTTTACTTCAGATTAAAAGCCCTCATCCATCAAATGCCAATTGACTTCAAGGTACAAAATTTTGTTAAGTCTCAGTTTATTGATCCTTAGCTACATTTGCAGAAATATTTGCAAAAGCTTTAAAAAATGCTCAGCTTGCTAAACAAAAAACAGAAAAAAATCCCCACAACATGGTCTATAGCAACCTGACAAATAGGTATTTCTTATGTGACACTGCCTTGTTTTGCCGGAGTGCTAAAATCTGGAGAAGAACAAAGTAATGTTTCTGACCCAAACCCTTCTGTGGTTCTGGGATTCCGTCATCTGTGAGCCCAAAACAACCACCAGCAAAATGATCAAAGCTTACTCTATGAGAAAGAAAGAACTCATTATCTCCCACGTTTCTTTGAAAGGACTTCAAAAAAGATACTTATTTCTATCATGTTCACATTATACATGTTTTGGCCAAAAGTAAAATACAAATGTGGTTTAATTCCATTGAAACTGAATAAATTAAAAAACAAAACAAACAAACAAACAAAAAAAACAAAAACAAAAAACCTGCAACTGTACTGAGATGACGAAGTTTGTATACAATTAAGAAGTTAAACCCATGAAAACTTAGAAAACATGTTTTAAGCTGGAAAAGCTGACCGAATGGAGTAACCTCAATTCTTGGCACAATCAGCTTCCCTGATTCAGTTTGTTCCACTCCTCAGCACTTGAAAAAGTGTTTTTTGGATAAAATTCGATGTTACTTAACAGTAAAGTACAGATATTTCTATATTACTCAAATACAAACTCACTTTGTACTACACAAGGAATTACTCTTGCTGGGCTGAGAAAGATCAGCCAACTCAGCTGATGTTCAGAAGATAATATATTAACAAAAGCATGGATGAACATGAAATTATAAATACAAATGAGCATGTTGGAATGGACTATGACATTATACGAAATCTGAAAAAATTGCCAACCCCTACAGCCTTAAACGCCCCTGAATTTATTGTTAAAAACATACTGTCATTAAGCACGTTGCTGCTGAAAATGACTCAGTTTTCTTTCCTTAGGGATGCTTCATTATTTATTTGGCTCTCGCCACTTAATCTACAAAATCTGAACTTTAAATGTTTTTGTATTAGGAAGGTCATCCACAGCAACACCCACTTGAAAAAAGGACAGTTTTCCAGTGTATTTCTGCCTGAGTTTTTCAGTTGTTTGCCGTGGAGCAAAGCCTGCCCAAAAGCACCACTCAGCTAAGTGAGACCTAGACCATGTCTGCCCAGCTCTAACTCATTAGACGATTCCTTTATTTGCTGGGAAAACAAACGAAGGACAGAGCACCCAAAACCTCTGGATTACTTCTGCCCTGCCTCTGATGGTTTAGGTACGCACAGAAATGAAACAAGGCAGCTCCAACAAACTTAACGCTTTTACCTCTGTGTAGGACAGTTAGGGTGACAGTCAGCACAGCTAATTGGCTTTGGACACGGAGAGAGTCAAAGCTGCTGGCCTGGGTGATGTGACCAGCGAGACCATTGGCAGCTGACGCTGACCGTCTACATTAGAAAGTATCAGTGAAAGTAACAGCCCTCTCGAGGGGGATATCCAACGCTGCGCAGAGCTCCGAGCCTGCGCTGGGACCACTACAACTGCCAGCCAGGAGCCAGGCATGCCGAGCAGTCAGACACGAAGGTCCAGCTCCCCTGGGTGTGTGGTGTCCATCACAGCTGGCCCATCTGGACGTGATCCTGGGCAAATGGTTCTAGGTGACCCTGCTTGAGCATGAGTTGGAGAAGATGACCTCCAGAGGCCCCTTCCAAACCAAAGCCTTTGGCGTTCCTATGATTCTAGCCGGTGAGGCTGCCATAAAACCCAACTTCTCCATTTCCTGAAGAAGTAAACAGCAGTTCCTGGACGAGTATCCCCACTAGGTCCTCTTCTTCCAATTATTGATTTCAAGGAGAGCAGGTAGCACAAAGCTGTTTGCTGAGAAGCTCATTTATTTATTGATATGCTGGACCTACTCTGAGCACGAAGAGAGGGATTGACTAAGGAAAGCAGAGATGACTCATGCAAGGATCCCAAAGGGGCTGAGCTGGAACACATCTATCAAACTGCTCCACCTTGCTGAAACACAGACTGCTGCGGACATTTAAACAAAGGCAGAAATGTGAATGCCTGTAGAATTAATCAGGCATTTTAAGAACCACCTATTTTCAATTAGGTAAAACAGAGACATCGTTCCTGTTGTCCAAGTATTTGGTGTTTAGCTAATCAAAATAAGGGTTACTAGGGTGGTAAGATACAATTAATTTTCACCTATGTTTTTTTAAGATTTGAAGAACAACTAGTTTAATTAAAATTCCAACAAAAGGTGACTTGAAGCAATTGCTGGGAAAAACTTGCAGGATAGCAGAAACAGCATTCTGCCCAACACTTAGCCTTGTCTAATGACTTTTTTCTCTTGATGTCAGAAAATCTTTTCTACTTATTCTCTATCTTTAAATGCTCACCTGACTTATACAGTAACTCAGCACCCTAATTCTGTAAATAGAGAACTGAAAAATCCCAGTTACATGATGTTAAATGCAAGGTAGCAATTTTATCATTAAGACATGACAAAGTCTCTTTGGCATGTTTTTATTACCTTATCTTTGGCTTGGTAAATTTTACGCCAACTAACAGAGCAGATGAAAAGTAATTTGCAAACTCCAGTCTAGTTCTGCAATCTAAAGTACAGTTTGAGAGATTCAAAAAACCTCAAAATCTTGGACTGCCTGCAGGAATCAGTCACATATTCCACTTTCATCTAAAACCAGTGCCATATATCAGTGCCTGGAAATTCCCTCGGCTCGCTTGAAGATTTTCCCCATGGAGGAAAATACACTAACAGTGTGGAAAAAGAAGTAGATTCCAAGTATTCGTTTCAGTTACTAGAACTAATATTAGTTTAAGTCCAAGTTTAAGTGGAAGACTTTACATTCTCTGTGATGTTGCTGGAGTACAGAATACGCCTAGAAAAGCACACATGGAAAATGACAGCTACAGAGAAAGAGCACTTAGCACAGATTAAATCCTGCAGAACCTCACTCTGGTTGCACATGGACCTTTTCTCATTTACACACTTCACTTTCTTCAAAGCATCCCGAGTCAATTCCTTTCCAGCCCCCAGTCACAGTAGTCTCTGCACTTGCTGTCGATATCCCCTGTGCCTTTTCCCTTTCACCTTACTACAAGTTAAATTTCATATGCCTTATAGACACTCCTACTAAGTAACGCTCAACAACAGGTCATCTGTATCAGCACTTAAGTTCCCTACTGTATCTTTTCCAAGGGTTGTTGGGAATACTACCCTGAAGGTACACTACCGCAGGCATGACCTTGCTCTTGCAAAGGTGCAAGTCCTTCCAGATCCACTAACGCTGGCAATGAACCACGGGGGAATGAGACACCTTTCCGTGGGTGCAGAATCAGGGATTTAGGAAGAAACAGAAGCAACGTTTCTCACAAGGAAAGAGAGCAGGGACTAAGCGGTGAATGAGCTGTGGTAGGAAGGAACTTTGGACTCCTGGAGAATATAGACTAGAAATAATACATCCCACACTTTTTGAGAAGACATTAGTCACGAACAAGCATGCAAGACCATGAATGCAGGTCCAATCTCAGGGAAATTCTACTGTCCCTCAGTTATCCCTTTTGCTTCTTCACCTGTGTGAGGTTACTGCTTTTCCCAGCAAAAAAATAATGCCTTTAATTTTAATTCACTTTTCCTCAAAGCACGTGACATTTATGCAGCTCATCATGTCTTCCTGCAGGTTAGGTCTCATTCTGTCTGGAGGCACAGCACAAACATTGCACTTGAAGGGAACAGCTTAGCCTATACGACAGGTTCCATGAATCCCACGGGCCATGCATCAGAGGTCAAAAGTTTCTGTTCTGCAGGAATTCTGTTCTATTCACAGGAATAAGAAATGCAGTTTAATTCCAGAAAATGAATACCACCAACGTTGTTCTAGAAAAAAGAAATTTTTGTTTGTGTAAATGGCTTTGAGTTTAACCATATCTAAAACTAACAATAAAAATCACATTCCTCTAAGCAAACTTCTGAGCAATTTAGAACTCACAATTAACCAAAATGTACTCCCCCGTTAGCTACAATTTTAATTTATGCAAAATTTCTGAAGCTGAAAGAGCCATGAAGCAAATACTCTTTCTTCACTTTTACATGAGATTATGCAGGTATATCCTTTAACCAGAAAATTTACTATTTGTTTTATCCATATATTTCTTTGGATTGCAATAATAAACCATTATACTATTTTCTGCAGCATCACAACATTACAATTAATTTTTTCCATTATTAATAAAAATTAATAATAATTCAATGAAAATACTGCTGTCTGGTAAATCTATTTCAATTCTATTGAAAATCACCACTATAATTTTTATAATCCAACTGACAGTACTAATGAAATTTTTTAATGGAATGGAAGTATAAGTAAGCAAGACTGTGATGGTAAGACTTCATCACAAGGTTGAGTATGGATGCATGGGAGCTGTATTTATGGAAAAAGTTGCAGGATATTACCTAAATTGTGTTTATAAACTCTAGATCTTCCAAAAAAGTAAAGAACCTGGGAAGTTTGTAATGACATAATGTATGTGTATATGTTGTAGTAATTAACAGTAACATTCTTTGCATCGATATTGATATTCTTCTACTAGAAGAAACGAAGTTCAGTTCTGTAAGCTCCCGTTGGCGTTAGGCAGTGACATATCTCTCCATCTTGCCGGCCACAGCATGGAAGTTGAGCCTCTTCTGGCAAATATTTTGTAAACTGCGAATTGAGATGGTTAAAAAAAAAAAAATCTCCTTCTTTAGTTTGCTTTATAGGTTGGTGCTAGGATTTCAGCATTAGAAGCCTGATTTGAAGAAGACATATACAATACGAGGCTGCACAGCATCCTTAATCAGGAAGTGTTGATGAGTCACATTAATTACAGCCAGAATGAATGAACATGGTGGCCAGCCAGGGCTGATGGCTTGCCAACGCACGTGCACAAACCCAGCGTTATGCATGAGTGTCATTGAGCTGTTCCCAGGATCAGAGACCTGATTTGTCTCGATGGCAGTAATGATGCCAGTTCAGAGACCTCATGAATAGGTCCTACAATGAAGTTGTAAATTTAGTATCAAAAAAAAATTAAATAAGAAATATATTCTTAAGTGTATCAGAGTTAATTCTGTGCAGTATTGTTTCTCATGCTCTAAAACGGAGCCTTGTGAGGTCCTGACTGATAGCTGTCAGGTATCAGAGGGCAATACTCAGTTACCCTGATTCCTTGCAGAAGAAGGGAGGACACCGAACGTATCAGAGATGCTAAAAGTACTTTCATGTAGGATCGTCATGTTGTTATCCAAAGCTGGATAACACCGAGGCCTTCTGAATCTCTTCCAAAAGGCTCATTGGTGGACTTGCATGAATCCCCACCGAAATACCTAGCTTTGCTAGGTGTGAGAAGACTTTTTGGTATCCACTGCTGTACTGCATACGCGAAAGGAAAGTTTTCAATGGAGGCATATTCCACTACTAAAGGTTTGTTTCGCTAGCTGTTGTGTTTATATTTCTGCAATGATTTGTGGTTTTTGGTCTTGAAGAACTATGTGCAGGTTAATTAAAATTTACAATATCTGAACCTGATTTTTTTTTTTTAAGTGAAGAAAACAGGGAAGAGGTTACGTAACCTGTGAGGAGCCAGCAAATCAGTGAAAGCATCCTGTTACATTTTAGACATGTTTCAATTTATACCAGATTATTTAGAGTCTAATTTCAGAAATTGTCCAGTTAAACCTCAGCTGAAGCAAAGCCTTTCCTTATCTCCAAAAAACCCAAAACCCAAACAAAACTGCCAAAACCTAAATTTGCACATGCAGAAAACAGTATAGAAAAACTTACCTGCTTACTCAGAATGTGAGTGGAGTTGAAAGCTGTACATAAGGCTAACAGTAATTGAGGGTGAGATTTTATATATACATATGCATGCATGTATATACACAAACTCACAAGAGGAAGTGAATCAAAGGTTATATAAATTTAAAGTGCACCTTGAAAGAGTAAAAACCAGTTTTTTTTCAAAGCTGTAACCTTGACGGACCCCCTGTTTGCAACAGGATGCCATGACATGCCGTTTGCCCCTCTTGGAGCTAATTCTCCAACTTCCCAGAGAAATATTTCCCGCTCTAATAAGAAAACTTACTTCAAGACAAAATGTAATGTTAACCTGCGAGTATTTAACAGTATTAACAACCCCCTCCATACTGACAAATGGTGAGTGGATTCACTGATCAAAGTAAGAAAATACAGTGTCATTATACCAACTACGCATACTACAAAGCGAAGCAAATGTAAGTAATCACCAGGAGATTATATTTGCCTTACCATTAGAGAAATATCCAGGTAGAATATGGCTCAATTTACTTCTCCAGGTAGAAAATTTCGGACTCCCTTGCAGAAGGAAGACGGCATCCTCTGCCAACAGGACTAGAGGCATTTGCAGGGTCAGATGAGAGCAGCCCAGAGCTCACCTGCCTTGACTTCCCTGGCAAGGCATGCTAAAGGAACCTGAAGCATTTTATGGCTATTCAGGTCAGCTTTTCATTTCTGCTAACATCAGTGAAGATTCTGCTCCAATTGCAATCCCTTAAAAAATAAATCTTGTTCTCTAGGAGCTTGCAAATTATTATGGAACTCAGTACTCAGATAATTTCAGAAAGCCTATAAAGAAATGATTAATACATTGCTTGCAAAGAATTTTTGCTTAACGTAGTATTTGTAAACTTAATACAACGGATTGTGTCCTTAATAAAATCCTTAATAGACAAGACTGAAGGTATAGGAATAAATCTACCTTTCACTGTATTTTACAGTAAGTGCATTTAATTTCCATTATCATGATAAAGCTTACAAGGTTGGATTCGTATTATTTATGTCTATAGTAAGTATAGCAGAGCAATTCATCTAGAAGAATAATGATTTGGAGGGGCAAACTTTAGAGGTCAGTGGAACTCAATCCTCCTGTACCTTCAGCGTATGCCTTTCCTGCTCAGCACGGGCAGCCCATACCCAGTGCCAGCACGGAGGGACGTACGGACTCTATGACTGATCACCACCATCCCCCAACTGTGAACCACTCCTTCAATACAGGCCACTACACAGCCACGGTGAAGACAGAATTCTTTTCACATCTAACCTGAATAGGATTCAACCTAGTGATATGGAAGTGAAAGGTGCCAGCCTCACTTGTTTAAGCCTTCAGTTCTGTTAAAAATAATTTCAAAAAGTAAATTCTATGCCAGTTTTTAACACTATGTTGATTCATACTTTAAAGAAATATCACACCTAGGACTGTTGACTACTTTTTACGCTTGCTGATTTCACCACACTTCTGAATATCTATGAACTAACTTTCTTTCACCTCGCTAATGAGATCTGCCAGTGGAGTTTCAGAGGAGGGGAAAGACCAATGCGTCTTTGGGGAGAGGTCAGAGCACAAGAAACAATTTTTCCTCTGCAACAAAAACCAAGAAATTTCCCCCTATACGATTTCTTCCTACCAGGTGGTAAACACTTGCAAGTATTGCTGAGAGCTTTTGGCTGCAAATGCGTTCAGGAACTTTTGGGGGGCAGCTGGCCTCCACACTCACTACCAGCCATCACAAATTCTGGACAAGAAAACCATTATATCAGACCGCATGAGGGCTGTAAAGCAGTCTGGTCTGTAGGCTCCAAATTACGCCCATCCCCTGGACTTTGTCAATATTAAGCTAACAAGAAAGAATCCTACACGTATGTACTCCTACATCTTATATTAGCACGGGCTTTTTGGCAGAACTTAGAGCATTAGTAGAATGTAGCACAGCAGTTAACAGGGACAAGGACTGTGTCCTGCCTTACTACAATTGTTCGCACGGGTGAAAGGCACTTCATAACTGAGAGTGCCAGAGTACCACACTCCGCAGAACCACTGGAGATCATCATCATTGAATGGTTTGAGTTGGAAGGGACCTTAAAGGCCACCCAGTTCCAACCCCCCTGCCATGGGCAGGGACGCCTTCCAGCAGACCGGGTTGCTCAAAGCCCCATCCAAACTGGCCTGGAACACTCCCAGGGATGGGGCAGCCACAGCTTCTCTGGGCAACCTCTGCCACTGCCTCACCACCCTCACTGGGAAGAATTTCTTCCTTATATCTCATCTAATCTATCCCACAACAGATTACCTTCAAATAAGTAAAGTTATTGGTAGCAACTTTTCCATTCATTAGCAGGTCCCTCCATAGCGTCTGGATCTGTGCATTGTGGACAGGGTTCTCCACAGTACCTGTAACTTTACAGTCAAAAAAAGAAAAAGGCTATCAAGAAATTTCAAGTTTTCACATCCCACAGCACAACAAGTTGTTGCTTTCCCAGCCTTTCCACTAGAGAAGATCAGGACTATTCAGACAAGTAAGCGCATCTGTTTCAGTGTGCAGCTGCTGCGTCTTCAACTGCAGCTTAATGAGATTCCTAAAACGTTTGGTACAGGATGCGCTTCTGATCTTCAGTGCCATTATGCAAGTCTGCTCTATTGCTCCTAGCTCAAAAACGTTAAGAACAGCTGTGCTGCTGAAAAGTTAGTTGAAAAGCTATCGGCATTGCTGTTGTAAGAAAAAGGTGCTGAGCAGTGAATATTCTGACTTCTCTAACG
Organism: Cariama cristata; assembly: GCF_000690535.1. Taxonomy (NCBI): domain Eukaryota; kingdom Metazoa; phylum Chordata; class Aves; order Cariamiformes; family Cariamidae; genus Cariama; species Cariama cristata. Next base: position 27,136 of record NW_009604746.1, read on the forward strand.
CCTATCTTTAAACTTTCAGTGTGTTCACACATCTTTTTCTACATAAAAATATTGATACAAAAAAGAGTTCTACCTCCTCCTCCTCCTTCTTTTGGGATTGCAGCCTGTGAGATCCTAGTTGTGGAGAAAATGTCAGGTAAGAAGGAATTCTTCAAATTACACTGAAAAATAACAAGAGTCACCTGAAAGATGAAATCACACAATTCAAAGTAGATACAAGCTTAAGGGATGGGAGTGTTCAGACACTGAAACAAGCTGCCAATCTAAATGTTGTAATCTTTCTTGATGTATTCAGATCAAAAATGATTCCTTTCTAAAACATATTATTTAGCCAAAAATACAAATTCCTATTCAACCAAACACAGCTTTGTACAGTACTGACTGGGTGAAACAACGATGACCCGCAATGATGAAACTCTACAATTTGGTAATTTTTTTATGCTCTTATGTCATAGAGTAAAATTCCCAAAATATACTAAAAGAATCACTGAAATTAAACTCTAGCAAGAGTTGCTTAGAAAACCCATTAGTTAGCTCAGATATCCTTAACAGGTTTCTAACATTATTCCCAAGCTATTTTTAAAAATGCAGGTCATCTGTGTGCTGTATCAGTAGATACACGTAAGGACAAAAGTCTGAGACATAAGTGTTTGAGTGACTCGTGCAAAATAACATCAGAAAAGAATCCTTGGGGCATGAAAACCACCTCTGTATCCTGCTTATTCAGGAAAATCAGAAGTAAACAGTATTATTTTAAATTGTATTTTACCTTGCCACTGGAAAATGTTTTAGGCCTGAAAATAAGCACGGAATATGCCCATGATCATTTTGGTGAAAAGTAATTGAAAGCAATTTGCAAAGAAGTAGTATGATATTGATTAGCAACATTTAAAATTATGGTTAAATCTGATAAATCCTGATACTGGAAGTTATCATTCCTTTGAAAACTAATGATGTGGTAACAGAAGAAAGCTTGCTGCATTCTATAGTTTTTGCTGATGCTTTAGAACAAATAAATGTTTTAATAACTTCTCATTCTTCACCTTACAAGGACAGATATTTAATCTGCAGAATTATTTATAGTTATCAATCTTTTATAAGCTAATTTGGTAGTGATATTTTTTTAAATTCTGGAACACACTCTCTGCTGAAGTCTCCTAAGAAAATCTGCCAATTCAACAACGATTACTTCTCTTTGCTTTCTGACCTAATTCAAACCCTCGACATTTCATGCCTCTCTACCGCAGTCCCACAGATACCTCCATCTTACATCCAACGATCAGTAACACTTCTTTGTCTACTTCTAAAGCAGTTCAATTCAGGAAAAGTAAGAAAGCTAAACTTTGCATTGTGTAACTCCTCCACATTTCCATTACACGGATCATTCCCCACTGTAAGGGCGGCACGCCATGGGGGAATTCTCCGGGTAAAATGAACTCCCAGACATCTCCTAGAGTTTGGATTGCATCTCCTATGCACCAACCCCTCCTTAGCCAGCCAGCACAACAAACTGCAATGAAGCCCCAGTCAAATTAAACCAAGTAAGGAAAAATGTACTTTTCTCAGTTCCTTTTTCTGAAATGGACTCAAAGTTAACTAAAATTAGGTATGACGAAAGATCACATATGTATAGTAGTCGTTTGCATACCTGTAAATAGCAATGTACTGTCTAGAATGAGCCGGAAAGTCCATTTTTGAACATGAAATACTGACCTTTTTGTAACAATTTTGATCTATCTAGCTCAGTAGCATCCAGGCTTGGGGGGCTGGGGGGGGGGGTGGCTGGTTGTTTTGTGGGTTTTTGGTGGGGGGTGTTGGGGTTTTTTTACATAGTAGCTGTAAGATTTAGGGAAAAGAACTGCAGCTTAACAGGAAAGTGTCTATTCAGTCAATTGTCAGTTGGCTTCACCTTTTAAAGTATATTTAAACTTGGTAACCTTCTTCTACTTAACAGTTTATAAACACAGCATGTTAATTCAGTGCTCTGCAATAACGCATCCAGTACCTTAAGGAAGGGAGCACCATCTTATTCATCTTATCTTTGTCTTCAGGTAAACAAGTTCCTTTATTTTTTCTGGAAGAGTTTCCTTTTGGCTGTTGTTCTTTTCTTTTTTTTCCACCTCCATTCTGGAAGGATGTTTATCTTTCTTACCCTAACCATTTTTAGTTAGACAAATCTTTTTCTTCCCACCTCTCCAACAAATAAATGAAATGGAAAATAAGGTCATTCATCACAGTGAGATAAAATCACAAAGTCGACTCCCGAAATGAAACTCAATTTCTTAGTAAACTTAGAGTATTCCTATATCATATGGCCTTAAGTACTGTGCAGATGCTAAAGATGTACAAAACCCTGATTATTTTTTTGTAAATATCCGGAGAAGAGATAATACCAGGGCAGAGCTGATTTAGAGTGAAAAGCGATTGAAAAAAAAATGCAATCTACTCAGGCTTGCTCTGTCTGAATATCAGAGGTTGTCAAGCCCCTCTGATGGCTTTATCATCTCTTTTACAAATTCCCACTTAGTTACCCTATGTGTATTAGAGCAACATTTGCAAGGAAAACATGGGCTTTTCTTTGAGTAAAAGCAGACTGAAGAATAATGACGATACAAGACAGATTTAGACACATTTTTTTTTCTTTATGGATTAGAGTTGTGAAAAGGACAATTCATGCAGTTATTAATGAGATTTGGAGGTTGTTCATTGTCAGCCTTTGGGGAAAATAAGTATGTTTTCATTATTTTAAAGATAATCTTTTCCTGCAGTATTCCAGTGCCATGGTGCATTTTAAACATGAGTACAGTTAATGGTGACAGTCTCTCAGATAAAAGGAGTTCAGAAAAGAGCCTCTAATCCTGAAAGGTGTACTACAAAAACCAGTGGCTGTTTTTATTAAGATAAATAACTTGGTCCCAACTTCAGAACACGATGTACAGGAAAGTATCAAATTAGACAGCAATCAAACAGTTAAAGAGACAAAATGAACTTCTGATTGTTGAAAAAGGTTATTAATTTCTCAAAAAATTAGACTTTGTTGAGTTGTTCAGTTAGCAAAGTCAACCGCAGGATCATTTTTTTAATGAACGTATAAAGCTTTTGGATTGTTTTCCTGTCACAAACTGGATATAGAATTTCAAAGGAAAACAAAACTTCTGTTAGCTTTGCAAAACAAAGATATTAATAATTACTCGTCGTCAGGCTGCAGCTTTTACTTTCTATTTTCTATTGACCCACTATTTTTGCTGACAATTACACATCTTTAAAGAAGTTAATTTCAAGTCATTTCACTACAGAAGATATTATGCATGACTTACATTTATACCCTGGAGCTACTGGGCCTCTCCTCCCTTTCTGAACAACAAACTGCTTATTTCCAAGCAGAATGTTCCAAGTCCAATGCAGATTCTCTGTAGCGTCCCTTCTTCTATGGTGTAGCACATACATATTACAGAGCAGAGATTCTGCACCCTTGTAGAGTGAGGTCTCGCATTAGACATGAGCCCCTGCTGAAGTCTTCAATTTTGTTCCACTAAAAACTGGACCAAACAAACTTTCTGTTCTCTTCCATTCAAACACTTGGGGAGGGGAGGCGGGGGGGGCGGAATGGGAATTTGTATTATAGGTCTGTGAGGGTCAGAGATTGTCTCTTTGGCAGCCACCGGTGCGGGTGCTGGGGAGGGGGACTCACTCTCCAGTCA
>NW_009604747.1:0-322 GCF_000690535.1 Cariama cristata
GGGGACCCCCAGGCACGAGGCGTGGAGCAACCGCCCTCGCTGGGTGCCACAGCCCGGCTGCTTTATCTGTTCACGGAGCTGCCTCGCAACCCACCCTCCGTGCAGCGAACGGCACGGGCTGGGGGACGTGTTTTCCCCGTGCCTCCCCTCCTCTCACACCGCGCTGGTTTACCCCCCCTGCTGATTGATGAGCTTTCCTGGCCCCTTTGTAAAAAAACAGTGATTTATTTACACCTGAAAAAAAGTTTTGCTCCGAGTTGCTTCTGATTTACGGGTGCGCCGTTCTGTATACGCAGCCTTGTAAAGAGTCGATTTATTGGCT
>NW_009604747.1:458-4891 GCF_000690535.1 Cariama cristata
TGCGCTGTCCCTCCTCTCCCCCGGCAAAGAGCCGCGGCGGCCCCGGCTGCGCCCGTCCCCCAGTTCGGCAGGGAAGGGTGGACGGCCGCGAGCATCACGGCTTCCTCCGCTGGAGAGCAAAGAGGTGCAGAGGGAGCCACACGCTTAATTGCCAGGCGAAGGTGTTGTGCGCAGGGGGAAGAAAGTGGGGAATAAAGTGCTTTTACCTGTTCAGCCAGATAATTAAAAGCTGCCTGAAGCACCACTAACCTTTTTTCATCGCAGCATCGTTCATTATAAAGCCAGAAAGAATTAGTGATGCTGCATTATCAGATAGAGAAAAATATTAATAGAAGGAATGGGAAAGAGAAAGGAGGAATTTGGGGTGAGTTAATTAAACTACACATGCTCGATGACTTATTAAGTAGCTGGACGGGCTTCCTTGGGCTTAGCTGGCCCCTGAGAGCGCAAGATACTGTCTTGGAGGAAGAAACTTGTCAGCTCGAGCAACTTTTCCATCCGAGGACCAGCACGTGTGTGGTCTTCCCAGCTCTCGAGGCAGGGTGAGAGCTTCCAAGAGCAGCGCTGATTTGGATCCCGGCGTGTCCCCTTTGGTGTGAGGTGCGCGCAAGCGGCTGGAGCCGGACTGCTTCTCTGCCGGGTAAGGCTCTGGCTGTCAAGGGCTCCGCTCGCAACACACCTCGCCGGTAACGACTCTTGACAATGCCATCCCATAAACAACCACCGACAGATTCTGCAGCTCCTCCTCACGCTCTGCAACCCCACAATTTCATATCCAGTGCTGCCGAATACAAACAGGGACGTTTCTCCAAGTGACAGCTGAGCTCTCACGCCCTGATAAATCATGTTGTGCAGGTATCGGCTTTCAGACTAACCTTTGGATATGTGCGTAAGTGGTGGTAAAACACTCTGCAGCCTGCATGGGGTTAATTAAGAGAGGCACCCTTGTGCTAAGTTACAGGGCAAAGCTCAATTAAGTTGGGAACTGAAATGGATAATTCCATTAAAATGGATTTATTCACTGTACTGCTGCTGATATGCGTCACGCTGAGGAATATTTTCAATGAAAAGTTTATATTTTACCAACTTTGCTTCCCTGTCCTTATCGTCCCCAAACGCCTGTGGAAAAAAGGAGAAGCCGTCAGCAGGCGCAGCAGAGCCAGATCCGCCATCCTCCCCTCGCTGGAGCCAGGAGCCTCGACGGTCCCCAGCCCGGCCGGGGCTTGGAGGTAAGAGCCGGCCCCTGCCTGCTCCCGACACGGCAGGCAGGAGTCCAGGGGCTGGTTTGTCTGGGTGCCTGCCACCGCTCCAGGCCCCCGATAACAAGGGGAGGTGTAAAAGGCTGACCCTTGGGCTGGGACGAGACACAGCTCAGTACACAAGATACCCGTCAAAGGGATGCGATGCAGCTCTTGCTCTACCTTTGCCCCAGGCTGTGGGGTTGCTGGGAGGTTTCTGCCCTCCAGCCCGGAGCTCAGGTTGTAAAGCGCCAGGAAGACTTCCCTTCTCCCTCTGGTGCCATGGTTATAGCCATGTGAGTGCCGGAGCCCCTTCCCAATCCCCCGCCCGCCTGCCGCGTTGATGCACCGGCTCGGCATGGGAGAGGGACCCAGCGCAGAGGAGGGACCCGGCGCTGACCACGCTGCTCGCCCATCAGACGAGCACATCCCAACGGCAGTAATTAATAGGCCATCACAGAGTTCAGCAAATACGGACTGACAGCAGCCCCGGCTCACTTCTAACCTGCGCCTTTGCCAACATTGGTTCTACAGCTAGACCTGCTGTCTGTTGACATGTTGTTTCTCCTCGTTAATAAGTAACTGCCTCAAACAATTATCCTGCCAGAAACCGGCCTTCTTATTTTTCACCTATTCATTTTTTTGTTTCTTTGGCCCGTGAAAGGTACAGGAGAAACTAACAGCTCGGGATGCCTTTGCATGCAAAAGCGTGGCTGTCTCTATGCCAGCTGCCTTCCGCCCAGGCACAACTTCAGAACACCTCTAGAAATCTGGTTTTAAACCCTAACGGGGAAGGCGTTGCCCCCGCCTGCCCGGCACAGCACCAGCCCTCTCCTCCCGGCCCTCCCGGCCAAAGTCAGCCCAGAGCAGACAACCCGGAGCTGTGCTCTGGCTACGGGCTTTGCACCCACGTGTGAGCGCTCTGGAAGAAGAACCGGGTGAGCGATTCAAGGTCGGGCACCTTCCTCTGGCCAGCCTGGGTCGTCCTGCGGAGGGGTTGGAACAGCATCTCACCGTCCCCCGGCTGGCCCGGCGTCCTGGCCCAGCTGCCCGAGGACCTGGGGAGCAGGAGAAGGAGCGAGGAGCACCCTCTCCTTCCCGAGTCCATCTGCGTCCGGTACCCGAACCCAGCTCCTGAGGCACTGCTGGTCCAGCCGGCATGCCCATTCCGTCCAAGAAGCATCAGGCTGCAGAGGAGGAAAGAAAAAACAAGCCTTGAACACTTAAGAAATGGAATTGTTTCATTCTTTCCAAAGGTCAGTTGCTTTAAACTCGGTTCAAGCCACTGGGGCACCTTTCGGTTTCATTTCTTCCGTTTAATTCTCGCTAGTTCATTAAAGTCTGACCTTCCGTGCTTTTGGCAACTACTTACGACGGCCAGCGAGAGACAAGCCCTTCTGCTTTTGAGGTTGTTAAACTGCCAGCGATATTTGAGGTTCTTTTCTTAATATTTCTGATAGCAACCGGTCAGTCGCTATCGGAAACCTTAGCGTGCAGCAGAGAGTAGAACAAGCAGCAGATGATACGAAAGAATAGAGGAATGATGCCACCGAATGCCATTTCTTGTGAGCCGAGGAAAGGTCAGGTGAGATTCTGGACAGTTATCTCCTTGCCATTGCTGATAAAGCACAGGAGAGCTCGCAGCCACCAGCGGCTGCCTTCAAACAAAGAGAGATTTAATTATGGCCCACGAAAAGAAAAGGAAAGCTAAGTGCTTTGGAGAGAAATTCCTACAACCTAGCCAGGCTTGAAGAGATGTGAAAGTTGAGATTTAATCTTCCTGTAACCCCTCGGCGGGGTGCCTGGGTATGACTCGGAGACACCCCAAGAGGGGGCTGCGAGGTTTTGGGGGGAGGCTCGGGAGAAAACTCGGCGTTTCCCAGGTGGTGCAGGCGTGCGTCGTTGGTAGCACGGGCGAAAGCAGAGCCGTCATCAGCCAGAGACGATGCGGGCGGCTCCTGCCCATGTGAGCGCAGGGGAGCTCCGGTCTTGCAGGGATGTTACCATAACACCGGCATCAGAGGCAACGTTCCTCACTGGGGAAAGGGCCGTGAGGATGGTTATACAGCCAGAAGATGCTGTGGGAGGAGGCAGCCCTGTCCCTGCCTGGGCCGCCCCGGTGCCCAGCGGCACAGCCAGGACAGCCCAGCTGCCCAGAGCAGCGCGGGTCTCCAAAGCAAAAGTTAAAGCTGCAAGGGGCAGAAAAGTTGGGTTTGTTTTTTTTTTTTTTTCTGTGTGGTTTTGGAGCTGCTTTAGCCTGTGCTTCAGAGCTGCTGGGGGCTCACCAGTGAGCAGGCCGGGCTGGCCAAGAGCTGGAAGCCTCGAGCTTGCAATGCTGCATCGTGCCGAGCACAGCCCTGCCGGCGTCAGGGATGAAGGCAAGAGGATGCTCCACGGTGCCCATCCCCGCGCCTGCGGCAGCGCCGAAGCCCGACCGAGCATCCCGCAGCGCGAAGCCGTCCTTCACAAAGGCGGGGGATTTAACCGCCGGCAGAGCAGAGGCCAGCCGCATCCGAGCAGGCTGGCTATAGCTGCCAAGGGTATTTAGACATCATGTTTTATTGGTTTGTCTAATTAAAACAGAGGTAGATCTGTCTCTTCCCTGCCCAACTGCCCAGTGCCGTTTTGTGGAAGGTGTTGATTGTACCGCTGCAGCTCGCAGTGGAGACCTGCAGAGCACCAGGTCCCGTAAGAGCTGCAGTTTAATAAAAACACTAGCGTGATTTATTATCTCCCATGCTAAGGGAGCAGCCTCTCTCTCCAGGTAAAAAACACCCTCTGAATCCGCTCTCTTAATTTGCATAGGTAATGGTCATATCATTAACAGCTCATTAGGAACAGAGCGATGTGACAAAACAAAAATTCAGAAACGCTGAGCTAGAGAGGAACCCGGTCCCCTACCTGGCAAGGAAACGCGAGCGTACTCCAAACGGCGGGTTAAAAAAGCGAGAGCCGTGCCTGAGACAGGAAAATGTAAAGGGAAGAGCCATGGGTCATTTAGATCTTATGAAATGTAACGTATGAGGAGCAATTTGCAGAATGAAGGTTAAAATTGTCCTGTTGTGGCCATCGCAGCCCTAAACTGCTTGTGACGGGGAGCCTGTGTGCTGCCTTCAAGGTGAAACGGATGGGGAAGAGATAATTGAATTGTAGCAGAGAGCGGAGGGAACGGGATGAAGCCGGTGCACAGATGCT
>NW_009604747.1:4945-5223 GCF_000690535.1 Cariama cristata
GGGGCCTGGCAGCCAGCTGCCCGCCGGCCACGGAGCGGTGCTGCCTGCGCAACCTCGCCGGGGCACCACCGGTCCCTCGCTTCTCTAAGTGCCCTAGGAACTACCTGCACAATCTAAAGAATGGGAGAAAATAATAAGTGGAATATGAGCCAGCCTAGGTGAGCAGGGGCTTTTGTCAGGAGAGAAAACCCTGGAGCCCTCAGGTGAAGGGGAAAAAAAAAAAAAAAAAAACAAGGAGAAAAAAAAAAAGGATAAACTAAAAGAGAACGATGTTACGT
>NW_009604747.1:5365-5811 GCF_000690535.1 Cariama cristata
TTTGCTTTTGGCTTTTTGTTCCAGAAGTGATCCCGTGTCATTGCAAATAACGTGACATCCTTATACGGAAGCCACACTATCAAAAGAGGTATCTCGCACGCTGGGTGAGCTGTGACTGCAGGCAGGAGGACTTGTTTGAGCAGGGACGTTTGCCTTCCCTTTTGTCAACTCGGGTTCGACAGCTCTCTGTCTCGCACCCTGATTGAAAAGGCTGTTGAGGGGAAGGGAACTGCATGCAGCTGGATTAAAAAACCCAAACTCTAAACCCCTCTCTTTCAAATGACTGATCTGTATGAAAGGACGACTTCTGTATGAGGGTATTCCGTACATAAAGTGTGGACTGAATTCCCCAGCACCCGGGGCCGGGGAGCGCAGGGCTCCCGGGCGCTGCCTGCCAGGGAGATTTGATGCTTCCCTCCACGAGGGGGTCTTTAGGCGCCGGACGC
>NW_009604747.1:5842-8050 GCF_000690535.1 Cariama cristata
GCGGTATCGATCGGGAAAGACGTCTTTCTGCCCACAGAAACTTCCGAGGCAAAGAAAAAATCTCTGTTTGGAAAGAAAACTTTGCTTAAAAAAGCTTAGAGGTTGTGGGTTGGTTTTTTTTTTTTTTCCAAAACTCAATAACTACATATTTTGGTTTAAAAAAAAAAAAAAGAATTGCATGCACTGCTGATTATGTGCGAGTAGCTGTTTTCGTGGAGAATCTCCTGGAGGCTGGGAAACGGGCATCTTGTGTTTAAGCTGGTGGGTCATGACTGCCTTAGGCTAGATGCGAACTTGTGAGATGGCAGCGAAAGCTTCCCGTCTGTTATTTGAAAAGAAAATAGCAAGTAAGTTTGGGAGTCCCTGGTTTTGGACGTCCGAGCGGGAATGCTTCAGAGGTGGGAATTTGCAGGAAGGATTGACCAGCTCCTTTGCCTCCTGCAAAGCCGGGAGAGGCTCTAACAGCCCACGGCTTTCTCAGCGTTAATGACCAAGGCTGTGACCATTTCTATAGCAGTCACACCAAAAGCAGTTGCCAGGATTTCCACGCTGGTCTCCCAGAGTGCGTTATTAAGGTAATACTTTCCCGTGAACTCGAGTAGCTGACGGGCTGCTTGCCTAACGCATCGCATGAAGATTTCTCCCATTTACGAGCAATAATTCCCTCTCTTCGCCTAACCACAGGCAGAAACGGGGAGATAATCAGCGAACGTGGAGGCAGCATTTTTGTTACGTCCTTACAAATGAAAAAATGGATTAGACTTTCAGAAATAAAAGATCTCAGGAGCCCCGTAATTCTTAAAGCTCGTATTAAAAAATAACCTTGTCAGGGTGCTGCCGCTGTCTTCGCACCTTTGCTCCAGCCTCCACGCAGCTCAATGTTTATACGTGAGAAAATGTTCGGAAGGTAAAAAATACATCAGGTTTGAGTCTGCTGAAGGAGCTGGGATTTAGTGGAGGAGGAGGAGGAGGAGAGCTCGGGAGCACTGCTGCTAGGGGAAGTGGCCATGCTGCACCCCTGCGCCGAGAAAGGTCTTTTTGTTGGGTTTTTTTTACCGGAGCTGAAGCAAACGGGCCATGTTCCTTCCTGCCGGTCGCTTGTGCCAGAGAAAAATAATTGGCAGGTCTTGCCTACCCCCTTTTCCCTGCGCACTCGAAGAGCCCCGGGAGCCTGGTGCTGGCTGTGCCTCTTTGGGGATAAGCAGGGAGCTCAAGCCCGGCTTGCCAAGCGCTTGGGGATCCTCTGGAAAGACAGGCGCCCTGTGAACCCCAAGGCAGGCCCCTGGTTGTCGCCCTGGGCCGTGGGTCCCTGTCCCCTCCGCCTCCGAGCATCTCTGCCTGTTCTGCGGCAGCGGACGCGCTTGCCCGTAACCGGCAGCGATTTGCAGAAGCTGCAGGTTGGGCTCACCCTATTCCACACTCATAAATTAATCTCCCAGGATTAGATTCTGTGTGCCGGCAACGCTCCTGGGGCCCTTTATTTACACATTAAGAACAACAATTCTAAGAAGAGAAAAGCAGGACAAGTTCTGACAACTTTCAACAGCGGTCTGAAATAAAGGCAGGAACCAGCTCCTTGCTGTCCTGAGATGATAATTCTGTCTGCTCGGTGCAGGGGGTTGGTCTCTCTCCTTTCCAGGTATCGTTTTAAGACACCATTTTCCTTCTGGAAAATGCCGTCACCCAAGAGGATGTCTGGCTGAGTAACCCCTGTCGGCGCTTTGATTTATTTCTGTTCATTGTCACTGCTGCTCTTCTCTTTAATTGTTGCGTTATTCTAGGACCGAAGCGCAGTTGGGGGATTTATTATTTATTGCTGTGTTTCCTATCAGGCAATTCTCTCAATCTGTTAAGCATAAACCCAATTCTTTGTTGAGGAGCTACGTTGCAAGCGTAATATAAAGCTGATACACTGTCAAAATTGAATTGCTCCCCAGCCCTTACCCCATCGAATTGGAGACGTTCCCTCACTCTGCCCTTCCTAGGGATGGGTGAGGAGCATCCATCACTTCTGCAGTGCGCCCTGAAAGCCCCCGGCGATCGACGCTCCTGCCTCGGTTCCAGGGTCTTGCAGGCGGGGGGTCCGGGACTTCTCCAGTCTCCCCTCTCCTCTCCTTCTGGCATCGTTTTGCTCGCTCACGGGGACCGAGGAGCATCATCTCCTTGGCGTTTGGAAATCCCCTTCAGCCAGCCAGCGAAGCACCGGCA
>NW_009604747.1:8081-13268 GCF_000690535.1 Cariama cristata
CCGCCACTTGGAAACATTTGGCAGAGCTGGCAGCGGCAAAGAGGCGCCCAGCCAACGCTTTTGTTCCCGCTTTCTGCTTTCCTGCGTGCGGGTTTCTTCCCAGGGCGGGAACGTTTGAACGCCTCCGAAGGCGGAGGAATAATACCAGGCAGGAACGTCGTACCGCATTGACTGGCTTGCGAAAAAACAGGACTATTAATGCTAAGCTCCAGCCTGTGGAACACAGAAAATGGTATTAAAGGATTTGCTTTTCATGACCATAATTCACAGTTAATGTACATTTGATGTTTAATGTATGAACCACAGGTGATTTCAAACTGGCACGGCCTTTTCTAAATAGTGTTTTAATCTTAGGGGTTTTTTTCCGTTTTTTAAGGTTCAGCTACCCAGCCTGTCAGACAAGAGGAGAAAAAAAACACGGCAAAGCTAGGTATGAGAATCCAATGTGGGCAGAGGCTTTTGTTCCGTCTTTTATTGAGGTTTTACCTCTAATCTCTGCCTTTTTGATGCAATTTAAGATTAAGGAAATGAAAGGCAAGGCTGCCTGCAAACGGTTATACAAACAGGACAGCCGAGGGGCGCTTAAAGGCGGTTTTGTAAGAGGCTTTGGGCGGCTTTCCCTCGAAGGGAGAAGCCAGAGGCTCAGCAGCAGCCAGCCCAAGGTCCCGGGGGAGCGGGAACCAGGCATCTCCCGCTCGCCATCAAGCCTTCCCCCCGGCAGCGGTCCCGTCCTCGCCCGGTGGGAAGCGATCCCCGGGCAGAGCAGGTGTTGGGATGCGGGGTGAGAGGGGACCTGTGTGCTGACCCGGAGAGGTGCTGCTGGGAGCCGGAGGCGAGTCCCCATCACCTTCTGTGCGTACTGTGCATGCTCTTTGTCATGATAAAAATCGACATTTTGGGCTCTGTGGGGAACCAAATAGGCTCTCCGAACACAGGTACGGCCGGCGTGGGCTCCAGCGGGCTCCCAGCAGCTCAGCTAACCTGTGCTGGAATAAATCCACTTCTCTCTCATCTGCGCCGTCTCCAGGGGAAATTTGTACTTGATGCCCTTCCTGGGATGGCCCCGTCCCCAGGCAAAAATCTATTGCCATGCGCAGTCATCGTATTTGTATTCACAGAGGGTGGATCCCTTGAAAGGCTCGGGAAACGGGGGCGGGGGGAGAAACAAGTTCCTGCCAGGAAAAACATCTCGAATAATCAAGCCCCTTTGCGTGGCACTGGAGATAAATTGGCACCACTTATCCTGACGAGCTGAAAGGTCATGAGCAGACCTTCCGAAATAATTATTAAGTAACTTTGCCATTTGTTCAGGATCAGTTGCAGCCTCATTACTGGGACTGGGAGATGATATCTCTGCATCCTGGGCACAGATCCAAAGAGGTCATTAGTAACAATCGTCCCAAATTTTGCAAGGGGAGGGAAGATTTATCTTCAATTAACACCCGTAACTTTTCAGGCTTTTGTCTTTCCGGTAAACAATCTGCGAGGACTTGGGAGATCTATCTTCTCTCTTTCTAGCCTATATATTTCAGTAGCCTTGAGGGGGGCGAAGGGCAGAGTCGGAAAGAAATGTTCTGTCATTGCAAAGCTTTAAGCTCAGCAAAGAATCAAGAACCATAAATTAAAACCTCTTCAGTCCACAGGACTTTTTGCCTTGCCTACTGCTCCCTGCGTTGACCGTAGCTGCTTGTTTCCATCCTGACCGAGTCTTTGGGGACCCCAGGCAGCGTGCTGGGGGGAGCACTGCGTCCCTCGGCCTCTGTCCCTGCCGCAGAGCCGGCGTTTCCTCCTCCCCTCCTGCCCTGGGACCGCGCACCAGCGGCGTTACCAGCTGGGCACGGGACGCGTCTCTAAACCCGAAATGGGTTTCTTGATCAAAAACGGGAATAAGTCCAACAAGGATTGCTTCTTTCAAGTTAAACAGAGATTCCTACAGCCCAGTGCAACCTTATTCATGTTTCCAGTCAAATTACACGCTATTTGAGGCTTCGGCAAAAAAAAAAAAAAGGCGATGTTTCCATGAAGCCTTCCCCCCTCCCCAGCTTGTCAACCACCTCTCCTTAGCCAGGCAGCTATGAGTAGAACCCAGCGAGTCCGTCCTTACCCTTTGTCTGCGGCTGCTCAAAATTAGGTGGAGACTGAGCATCATCCCAGGGAGACATTTTGGAACCGAATTTGCTCTTTTTCCAGCTGTTCCCCCCCGGCAGATTTCTCCCCTGCTTTACCAGGCTCGCTCACCGCAGTGCAAGAGCAAGTGGAAGCCCTTTGCCAACCGCACCAAAGCGACTGTTTTAAAGCAGCCTGCAAACGATAAAGACAGTAAGTTCAGGCTGCAGTTGAAGGAGTCTTTAGGTCTGAAGGGACGGGCATCGATAACCCGGTGTGTGCGCTCTCTGCCTGACTTTCAGCCCCATTCCCTGTACTTTGCTGGGCCTTTCTGCGGCTCCTCGTCCTCACGTCTCTGGCATCCATCCGCCCTTCGAGCCCTGGCAGTGAGGCTGTCCCAGCACCACGAGCCCGGCACAGCATCGCTGGTAATGGGATCGGCCGGCGAGAACCATTGGTCGAACAGTTTGCTCTTTGCTTTTATCATGCTGAATATTTAATTGGCTGCCCATTCAAAGAAGAGAAATCCTTTCTCTCGGCTTTAATCTGGCAGCTGCTTTTGTCCTCCCAGGATTCCAGCATCAGCCACCGATTCCTTGAGGACAATCAAAACAGTCTTAGAATTTCCAATACCTTACACATCTGATTCACCGTATTAGAAAGGGTATGTCACACTGCAGCTAACAGGCAGCAGCGCTCCCATCCCGGGATTCGGCTCCCGGCAGAGCAGAGAGACCCTTACCGTTATCTGAAATGCAGACGCTGGTTTGGGCCGAGAAACACAAAGGAGAGTTGGGCTCTGGCAGTGCTGGGGTGCTTGATGCCCCCGTTGCCATTCGAGCACTCGAGGGAGCAGAGGAAGGAGAAACCATCGAGCCTTGCGCTCTCCTGCATTTCAGGGGTCAGATCTGACCCGGCCGAAGTAACTGAGAGCATCCACTGTTTAATGCATGCCCTACGCACAAGCTACTGATGCCCTGAGTCTACTTCTGATACAGCATTGTTGTCAAGTCGCCACATCTCTTCTCAGCAATAATAGAAAAACCAAGGCAGGTTCTGGAACAGTCAGTTTAGCACCAAGTTTTTAACCCCTTCCCCAGTGTCCCGAGCCGACGCGTCTCCCACCGCTGCACGCTGGCTGCATTCAAACCGATATTGCAAAAGGTGGGGTTGGCCAATCATCCTGCAAGGTCACCTAACCTGTCCCTGGCGCCAGGGTCCCATATTCCCACCGAAACTTCTCCCGACAGCCGCTTGTCCAGCCTGTCCTTGGAAAAGAGGGTCTCCGTGCCCTCCCCAGGCCTTAGCCGGCCGTGCCATTCACAGCGTTCACCGGGCGCCTGCTCCTCTCAAAGCCTTCCCTCGCCTTGGCATTAGAAGTGCGTTTCTGATGTCGAACATGAATGCTCCTTGCTGCAGTTTATGTTTATCTTGTCATCCTCATCGTGAACATGAAAACCTGTTTATTCTCTTCCTTTTCAGCGCTTTCCGTTAAATGTTTGAAGACTGTTTGCATGTCTCCCCTCATCTGTCTTCTCTAGACTAAGCAAACCAAGATTTCCTCCACTTTTCTCACGTATTGGTGTTTTAAACTCTCTGCCTGTTCTGGTTGCTCTCCCCCAAACCGCCGCCAGTAGATTCGCATCCCCGGGAGCGGGCTCCTCTCTGGGCAGCCAGATGGGCAGGGGCCTGAGCGGCACTGGGAAGTTTTGGCGCGTTCCTGAGAACAAACGCCCTTTGTTCCCACTGACTCTGCCCGCTTTTTGCCTCATTGACAAAAAAGCAGGAGCATCCCCTTCCTCCTGGTCCTGTCCTTGGCACACGGCAGCATTTGACGGTGCTTCTCCTGCGATGCCGCTCCCCTCGCCAGCTTTTGGCGGGGGGGAGAGCGAATGAAACCTCTCCAGCTCCTCGCCCCTACAGAGAAAAGCTGACGTTGGACTTTCTGGAGCTTTTCCCCTGGAGCAGCTCAGCGTGCACGGAAAGGGGCGGTGAGGAGCGCAGAGGAAGAGAGGGAGGCTTGGGGAAGTGGCAGGAGAAACACGCCACCGGAGCTTTCATTTAAATAAAGAGCAAAGTAACATTGTGCTCCATTGATTACACATTTTTTCTGACTGTTGTGACATTTGCAGGAAGGCTAATTTATTCAAGCATGGAAATCTTTAAAAACTTAATTAAGTTATTTCTGCTATTTCCATGCCTTATTGTTTTGACTTCACATTTAACTTTTATTTCTGGTTAATGTCTTATAAAAAAAAAAAACTAGAAGAAGAAAAAAAACTG
Source organism: Cariama cristata (assembly GCF_000690535.1). NCBI lineage: Eukaryota > Metazoa > Chordata > Aves > Cariamiformes > Cariamidae > Cariama > Cariama cristata. Next base: position 12,471 of record NW_009604747.1, read on the forward strand.
AAAGAAAAAGGAAGAACTGGTGGAAACCCTAGTTTGTACTTTTGGTGAGCGCAGTGCTGGGAGGGCCTGTCCCACACGAGCTGGCCTCTGGTTTTGGCTGGCACGTGGGCGCATGTGCAGGTGTGTGGTCACAGCGCGGAGCTGGGGTTCGGGGGGGTGGCCTTGGCCTTGCCCCCGTGCCCGCTCATCACAGGCATTTTCTGGCTCCTGCCAGGGCAGCAGCACAGTTCAGAAGCGGATGGAGAGGGTGAGAGAGGTGGTGGTGCCAGGGAACCGGGCGCACCGGCGGCTCAGCGGTGCCTCCCATCTCCAGAGCATCCCAGGCAGCGATGGTTTTGCCCTCCCCTTGCCCCATCGGGGATGGAGGGAGTACCAACGGGTTGCCTGGCTCTGTTTTGCTGCTCCGTGTGTGTTCCTCCGGGAAGCTGTGCATCCCCGGCTCCTCCCTGCCTTTGCCTGGCAATAGGCAGCAAGAAGAGGGGAGCAGCGCTCGTTCCCCAGCACCAGAGCAGCCGCCTCCCCCCCTTTCCTGACAGCAAAGCCTCCTCTCTCCTCGCTGTGGACCTGCCCTGGATGTGGCTCACAATGGCCACGGCATTTTAGTTTCCCGCAGAGGCAGAGAAAGGAGGGGGGCAGGAGCTGCCATCTGCGCCTCCTGGCTCGCCCCAGGAGAGATGCGATCCCCGTCCCAGGTCTTTGCTGTCCTCCCCTGACCGTCTGCCACCACCCCCCCAAAACAGGACAGGGGTGGGTGCTCCTGGGCCCCAAGCAGGCAAAATAACGGCAGGAAAATACCCC
>NW_009604747.1:13279-14839 GCF_000690535.1 Cariama cristata
GGGCCAAGCCCCGGCCGCTGCCTTCGCAGGGGCTCGGCTGCCCCGGGAGCCAGTGTTTTGCTGAACAGGATGCTCTGAAGGGCGTAAGATGCTGCCAGCAGAGCTAAATGCTGCGTTAATAAAGTTTCTGTCAGTAAATTCACTAATTAAGGCTCACAGATGGAGCTAGAAGGATGCTTGTGGTGAAACCCAAGAAGTGTGAAAATTGCCCGCTTTTGGAGGCATCCAACAAGTCTGGGAAAAAAGCAAAAAACTTCAGCAGTTTCAAAAAGCATCCTCTGCATTTCAGGAAAGCGGGGTGAAACCAAAGGTCAGGTTCGGTGGCTGCGAGTGTGGTTGGCCTCAGCGAGCTCTGGGGCTTGGCCAGACAATGCGGCTGTGGGTTTATAGCCAAGCTGCCCAGGAGCAGAGGTTTGGACCGCGTCCAGGTTTCTCAAGTCCCAGGGTACCCTAATCACCAGATCTCCTTGTCCGTGACAACAGAGACGCATGCAAGGAGGGCCCGCTACCGCTATCAAAACCCCCAGAGCCATAAAGAGCTCCAGCCGTAAAAGACAAAGTGCTATAAACCCTCCCGGTGGCAGCAGCCAGGGCTGGGGGAAGACTAATCCCCTTGCTGTCCAACATTTACCAAGCATTAGGCTAATTTCCCTTGGGCTTGCCGACCAGACGTTCTGTATTCTTGCTGTATTTCTGTGTATTATTTTTCAGTCGTTAGCCTCTACCTCCTATTCTGACTCGAGAACTTTTACAGGATAAATTTATGGCGTTCCTCCTCCAAACAGGGCAGTAATTCACGGCAATGGTGGACACCCGCGCTAATGGATATTGCTCTCGGCTGGGTTTTTTCCCCCTCGTGCGCTGGAAGGCGTGGGTCGGAGGGGAAACACTCGTCCCCCCGGCACTGGAGGTGGCCGAGGGGTCCAGGCTCCCTCGCCTTGCACAAGCCTCTTCCCAAACGTCGAGGTCTGTAGGTAGGAAACGGGAACGGCAGCCGCACGTCACCATGCCGCAGAAATCGTTGCGTGCCGCTCCTGGCTGGGGAGAGCAAAGGGAGCCGCGGGTGCCGGGGAGCTGCGCCGCGCTCGGCGGGGAGTACATCTGCTTGCTTCTCCGCTGCAGCATTTCTGCGTTTCCTCCCTCTGTAGCTAAGGCAACATTTGTATTTGTCAGCCTATGGCGATCCTTTGCATGTGGAATACATTTGCTTTGGGTGTTTGCCATTAACATTTTCATTTCTGTGTAGCGTCAGGAGTTTTCGATTACCGGCCTTGCAGAGCGGCGAGCTGTTGTTTTCATGCTCTCTTTGTTTTCGTTTCCACATACCACCCAAGTAAATTACAGGACTGGAGCCCTGCCCCGAGGGCCGCAGGGAGAAATCCAGTTACCGCACCGCGTTTGGGGCTGGCTGTTCTCACGCGGCCGTTGGCTTTATCCAAGGCCACACCTACTTCAGTGAAGAAGCAGGGACCGAGCAAACCGGTCATCCCCTCTGTCGCCAGTCTCCATCCCTGCCTGCACTCCCCTCCCCTAGGGTGCATGCAGCAAGAGGGCTGAGAA
>NW_009604747.1:14939-15319 GCF_000690535.1 Cariama cristata
CCCTATCCCAGCTGTGCTTTCCTGCTCCTCCGCTGTGGCTTTATGTCTCTGCTTTACAACTTAACTCCATGAAGTGGAGGACAGATAAAATTGCTTCAGCCAGTAAAGAAACGAGGGCCAAGTAAATGCACATCCTGACTGAAACAGCAAGCTCCATATTTCTGAAGTGCCGCTTTCTGAAAATATAATTAAGCCATAATGTTTAGAAGCGAGCAGTTGAAAGAGCAATAAATGGCTGCCAGGTCAGGTAAACAGCAGAGGAGCAGCAAAGTGTTTAGCAAAGCTGAAAGCCCTTTATTGTGAGCATACGACGTGCCCCTAAACATTATTGCATTACTCAGGCTGCCAGCAGACAGCCAGTGGTAAATCAGTGGGGACCA
>NW_009604747.1:15341-18115 GCF_000690535.1 Cariama cristata
CGGTCCCCACGCCAGCCCCCACGGCCACGGGTGGGTGATGGACTGAAGGATGCATTGGTTCCCAGCTGAAGTGCGGACCGGAGCTGGAGGACTAGATGCCAAAACTCAGAAGTTTTAGAAAGGTTCTCCTGGTCGTCATGCGAGTGAATAATTCCCCCTTAATCAAGGAGGACTTTCTTTTTCCCGCTTCTTATAGCTGGGGAACAAAACTTCCCTTAGCATTTCCCATTGGTCTGCAGATCTGCTTGCAGCATCTCCCAGTGCCCCGACGGCGCTGCCCCTCATGAGCAGCTATGGCCTGGGGTGCGGACCTCTGCCTGCTGGCTCCGCTCCAGCTGGCGGCCATGTCACTCGCCCCACAGACACACTCTGCTGCCCACCGTGGCAAGGCCTACGATGACGTTAAGGATGCTCACAGCACAAGCGAATGGAATCTGTGCTGAGACTTCCAGGAAAATCTCAGAGGTGGAACAAAGCCTGGTTTGCCTTCTCTGCTTCAGAGGCTGCTCCTGGGGAGCACATCTCGGAGGGCACCCTGGGGATGCTCTGCCTGCCCCAGCCTTCCTGCCCTTGGCAAACCCGGCCGGGCTTCCCGGGGCGAGCCATGCGGGACGCGGCATCCCACCCCCTGCGCTGGAGCTGCTGCAGGAGCAGAGGGGTCCCCAAGGGCCGTCCCAGCTCCTGCGCAGCATGGGGCCGAGGCAGGGGCCGGGTCAGACCTCCAGTTTATCCCTGCTCTGGTTTACGTGCGTCGCTGAAGCCGTCGCTTACGAAAAGACAAGTGATTGGAAGTCAGTTGGTACCCAGCAGAATATATTGTGCTACACCATTGATTTCAAATGCAGTAAAATTTGACTTCTTTCATATAGGGCTAAATATTTTGTAAGTAATGCAACGTCTCTTTTTAAATCAGTGTGACAAACATTTTATAGCGTACGTACTGCAGGCACGAGGAAATATACTGTCTTTTCTTGTAGCTAAATTTCAGAAGGCGGTGGGCAAACTCCAGCTCGGCAAAGAGAAATGAGGCAAATAAATCCAGCAACTATTTAATAACCACGCGCACGTCACCTCGAACATGCGTACCGCCTCGTATATACCACCGCTGGGCAGTCCCCGCAGACAACCGCACCTACCGACACGCCCAGCCTCATGCCTCACGCGCAGAGACTCACGGTGTACCTTACAGGTACAAATTGTTCATTTCCTACCAAAAATATTAGCGTGCCATGCCCCCCCCCGCAGAGCATCCCTCCGTCTCATCAACAGGGTGCCAGATGCAGCCCCGATGCCCGAACGAACGCAGATGGCGCAAGAAAAGGACCTTCTCGAGACCCTGCCAGCTTTCTGCACCAAATGGGAAAATCCAGGGAAAGGCAGGAAAATCACCCCCTGGCGATCGTTAGCGTGCACAGGGTGCAAAGGAGACGTTGCAGGATCGCGAGGCTGTAGAGTTTCGCAAGTGGACCCAACGCTCTTAACCTCCAATTTAAAGTCTGGGTTTCCTTTGATTTAAAATGATTTTAAAGGTTCCTGCACTCCAGCAATCTAATTATCCAAAAGATTTCTGTTAGAATTTTTTTTTTTCTCCCCTTTGTTTCTAAAGAGGGCTTTCTAAGAATGCCACTAGGTTAGAGTCATTATGGCGTATAATGCAAACAGGGCCATTTATTGCATTTTTATGAGGGTAATGCTGCACCATCCAATAAATTTTACAGGAAGGATTCGATACAGAAAATGCTGAGAGTCAGCCACAGCAGGGTCAGCCAACGTGAGCTCTAGTTTCAGATGAAAGTAGTTAAGGGGCAAAAAATATGTATTTTTCCACTCCAGTTTTGGGAAGGGGAGGGAAGGACAGAAGCTAAGGAAAAGCAGCCGAATACAAAGACAGAGGAGAGAGCAGGTACAAATGAACTAACTCAAACAGAACAAGAAGGTCCCAAGCTGCCAGCGCAAAAGCTACATCTTAATAGATGTTGAAAACATTGGCCTTTTCCCCCATCAGTTTGCATTTCTTTGTGAAGTCTGAAAGGGCTGGCTTCTGCTTGGCCGTGGGACGGGAATTCTTTGCCAAGAAGAAACGGGCGCTCGGTGGGAGAGAGGTGCGGTGAGAACCGAGTGGGCTCCTGCCCTCCGGCCTGGGTCCCGGGAGCCAGCTGCAGAGAGCCCCAGCAGCGCTGGGGTGCCCATCCAGATGTGCACAACCTCTGGAAGCGTGCGGAGGTTCGCCGAGCCCGTCGGGGCGCGCGGGGCTGGCGTGGCGTGGCCCCTTCTGCGCAGAAGTGAGCACGGGTTTTTGCCTGCCCACGTACCCACCCGAGCGGGCTGCGGCTGCTGCGTACTGCTGCTGCAGGAGCCGGTGGAGGTCTGACAGCTAATCTGATCCTTCATGCTTCTCTTGTTCTCCCCCCCTCCGCTCGCAACTGATAGATCAAAATTCCCCACAAATGACCGGTTTCATGGGCTGTTTCCTCTGCTGTCAATAGCAGGAGCTGAGAACTGTCATTGCCGTCCCTCCCCACCAAAGAAAGAATTCAATTATTTGTCGCTGCCTCTTGGAAAGCTAATTGTATTGCTAATTGCTTTTTTCCTAGGAGGAATGTCACATTTTTTTGCAAGGCGAATGGCTTCAGGCAGTTTAAGGGTTTATAAAGAGTATTTCATCAAACATGTGAATCAGGAATGAACTCACTGAGATGACATTTCCTTTCCAATTTTCTGTTTATATTATCGAAGTGGGGATTGCTGGAAGCCCAGGGCTGTAGCTGCTAACC
>NW_009604747.1:18137-20967 GCF_000690535.1 Cariama cristata
GGGACTCGGCGCAGATGAATTTTACCAAACTGGCCGGTGTTTATAGGCAACGGTAACACTAATGCCTTTTATCTATCGCCTGTTGAGCTCCAGAGGAGTTTTCCCAGTAAGTTCAACAGAAAGGATCAAGCTGCTACTGAGCTTTCTCGTTGGAGGACCTCGGGGTAATTTTCTTCCACCACTTCAGACTCTCGAAAGGGTCCTCCTAGCATCCCCCTGCATCCCTTACGTGAAGATGACGCGGAAGGGAAGGGTGGGGGGCTGCTCCCCCCGCCAGGGCCCGGGGCCGTCTGCCCAGCACCGCCGGACGGGGTGGGAGAAGTCAGAGCTGGCAAGGGGACGGGAGGTGAAGGGCTTCGCAGGGAGATGGCTCTTGGGGTGAGCCTGCAGAGAGATGACAGCAGAGGATGTTTTTACCAGAGGGCCCTCCGAGGCTTCCTGCAAGTTGAAAGGAAATTTAAATGTGAGGGCTTTATCCCTCACACCTTTTTAACTATTTCACTCAGGCTGCCAGGCAGAGAACGGAGGAGCAGGACGCTGACAGCCCGATCGGCGCAGAAATCACGGCTGCGGAGCTCTCGTGGGAAACATGGTGTTGGTTAGCGGCAAAGCCAGAAACGTCTTTAAAGGGGGGGTTGTAATCAGCCATAATGCAGCTGCGAGCTGGGGTTCTTGGGGCTGTGAAGCGGTATCCTGCAGCGAGGCCGCAGCTCCGGCTGCGGGGAGAGCTTCGGCTCACACGCCGTATTGCTGGTGCACACGAAGGAGCACGGGGATGCTTGCCCGGGGCGGCCCCAGGCACCCCGATGAGGTGGGGGTGTAGGGGATAGCCCAAGGCACAGGAATAGCAAACCCATCCTGCATGAAAACATCAGGGTTTAAAGGCTTCCTCTTCCAGCAGGCAGACGCTCTCCCATCACATCTTCTGGCTTTTCAGAACCACGACAAATCTTCCCACTTAAAGTACACCCCGAAGAACGACAGCATCAATCACTTATTAACTGGGATTAGTTTACAAGCTTTCTAACCCCTCCCGAGCTCGGAGTGCCTTCTGTCTGCCAGAGAAGAGACGCATCCACAGAGGCTCGGCCCTGCTTGTCCACGTGCTCCGTCTCCAGCCCTCATCCTGCATCGACCCTCCATCCCTCCTGATGCTCTGCCGGAGCGTCCCGGGGGCTCACGGGGACGGCCTGAGCTGGCAGGACCAACCCACCCCTTTCCCCAGCCTGGAAAGAAAAGGAGGTTCGCGATTCTGTTCTCATTTCCGCAGCATGAGGAGTAAAGCGGGAGCTTGTGTCAGGCCGATTCCCTTCCCTGGTTCTGTACGATGAAATGCAGCAACGAGGGAAACATAATACTTCATTATGCTGCCATACAGCCAGCAATTTACATGCTGCTCCTTTTGTTTTAACGGTGCCGGCGCACCTGAAGATTGCAATGAGCTGTAAAAACAAACACACACGTACTTCTCCCCAAGTCCTTCGGCTCTGAAACGTGGCAGACCCTGCGGTCCCCTGTAGTACCTGCTGCTGAGAAGCAGAAGCCGCCGCAGAGCGGGAGGAGACACGGAGAAGCCCCCGTTCCTCTCCCAGGGACAGCGGAGCTGGCTGAGCCTGGTGAGATTTAGCCGAAGATGCGATCGCAGACCATTTCAGCTCGGGGCTGTTACCCTGCCTCTCCTCTACCCCCCTTTTTCCCAGAGGATGCTCCGGTCCCGGTGCGTAGCCAGTGCCTGACCGGGCTCTGCCAACCCGAGGGGAACCGCACCTTATCCGGAATGGGAGCACGGTCAGGGACTCAAGCACGGCAGTGTGATCCTGCATCTTACAGTAAATCAATGAAACTTCCGCGCCTTGACAAGCCCTTGCCACTTAAATAGACAAGAAGCAGGTAGGGATGGATACTGTGGGTTCTTCCAGATCGTGAGACATAAATCTCAAGAGAACGGCAGCGGAAAGATAAAACGCTGCCGGGAACCCAGGATAGGATTTAGGACTTGTTTAGAGTTTTTTGTTTTGACAGCAAGGAAAAAACAATAGCAGCATTTTTTCTGCCACGGGTTAGCAATTAGTACAGCAGCAGGGAAAGGTCATCTAATGGCCAGCATGGCAAAGACCTCGTGACACGTGTCTCGATACCGAACAGCTCTTCTAAAGACGATAACATGTAAAATTGTCTTTGGCAACGCATCGTCACCCTGGCGATTCCTTCGGTTTTGCCTAAATAAGAGCCGGGCGAGGACCGTCCCCCCGCCCCAGTCTGCCGCAGGGCGTGCTGCTCGTTGGTGGCAAGCGAGGTGCCACCTCAGCTGGCCGGGCTCTGGGAAAGCCCGTAGGCGTTCTGGTGACAGGACGCAAAGGGTTGGAGGGCATCAGATGCTAAGATAATGAGCTTGGTGTAATTAGCCTTGATGGATAGGTAAGAAGATAGAGAAGTATATATGGGAATTAATAGATTAAACAACCAGATGAGCTGCTACTACTACTTAAAGAGCGACACCTGATCCAGCCCTCCAGCTGCAGGCGATCTGTTGGCATTAGCTCTGCCATAAAGCTGCAAGGCAGAGCCAGCCGGCCCTTCGCATCCTCAGCTGGGTCTCTCTTTGGGAGAACAAATGCTCCTTGTTCGGAGGAATGAACGCTAAAGCCATTACGTCCCTTTCCTTCCCGTTCAGGGGGGAGCCAGGCCGTGCTGCTGTGAGTAGAAATGTCATTTCTGAAATGTAATTTGGCTGGAGCACGCTGCAGGACAGCAGCAGCTGTGGAGGCAAATCCAAATAATGCTCAGCACTATAATTGCGTATGTAAAAAAGGGAAAAAAAAAAAAAAAC
>NW_009604748.1:0-19636 GCF_000690535.1 Cariama cristata
CGGCCGGCAGAGCTGCTACGGGGCAGAGCCCAGGTGACCATGCGGGGGATCCGGGCCGGCCCGCCGCACGCTTCGGGGAGCAGGTAGCCCACCAGGTGCGCGGCGGAACATGGACTGTCTCCTGCTTGTCGTCTGGACTTTACCTGTTGCGATTCTCAGCGGCAGCTCCATGCAATTCACGACTCTTCCGCGGCCTCGGAGGACAAAATGTAAAGGCAGGTCGAGAGCACTTTCTTTTGCAGTCGCCTAGTGTGCTTTCATACCAGGTTACTGCACAGTTTCTAGTGCCTTGTCTTTCTGCCTTCCCTTGTCAAGAAAATCTCGCCCAATACTCCTTTTCTCTCTTTTTTTTTTTCTTTTTTTTTTTTTTTTCTTGCAGACCCTTCAGTTGTGCTGCCTCTGTTGCATGTCTCATGCAGCAACTTTAACCAGTGACAGCATCAGTGAATTGAATCATGGTTTGTATAGCTCTTTCTGTGTCTGTGTATATGAACATTTGCATGGATGCTTTTTTTTTTTTTTTTTTTGTGGGCTGAGCAGTTAAAGGGAAGAAGGCACAGTGTTCGGGGAGCGAAAGCAAGTTGACTGCTGTAAAATAGCTAACCAGGGGCAGAGATTAACTTGTTAAGCCCCGTGTGCAAAAGCTAAAAGGAATGATATGTAACAGCAAAGCAAATGAATGAGATGGTAAATACAGCCATGTTTACATGTGCGATTAGAAAGGTGAATGTGTATGTAGCCACAACAACAAAACCTCATGTGTCTGTTAATGAGACAAAAGTAATGAAAAGGCTCGGGTGGGAGAGCGGAAGAAGCCATGCGATGCAGGCTAGGGGAAAATAAACCTGGAGAGAAAGGACTCGTGAGTGAGAGCTCAGGAGCTGTTTGTTCCCCGGTTGCAGAGACTAACACTTAGATGCTGATGACTTTGGGAAGTTTGAAGTGCAGTATATGCTTTTTATTGGGTGTGAGTGGAAACAAAGTACAATAGAGAACCACACCAGGGTGCAGAAAAGAAAACCCTCTTGCACCCTATCGTCTGCTCACTGGGGGATTCCCTCTCTCCAGCAGCTGCTTGCATTTTTTGGCCACCAGCCTGCTTGACGTCCTCAACTTCTGCCGCTGATTAACACTACTCGAGGAAAGTGAAAGTTCTTGATGTATTGTTTCCACTGTCTGAGGAAAAACAACCTATCACTGGTTATGTTTTCGGCTTAATGTGTGTCCAACAAAGTCTATTCAGGCAAAGAGATTGATAGTTTTTGCAACATCTGTTACAACGCAAGGAAGAGATTGATTGTTTTGTTTTTTTTTTTTTAACGGTGTTATTTCAATTTAGGAAAAGAAATCCCTTGTTTTACTGTCAAAGGAATGGACATCTTTAAGTATTCACAGAGAAATACAGCTCAAAAATGAAATGGGGTTGGGAAGCAGTTTATTCAGCATAATTACTCACATAACCAGGAATAGATGCGAAGGTCCTAGTTCAGCAAACAGCTAAAACTCAGACCCAGCTTCCAGGATACAAATAATCCCTGTATGGTTAGATCAACAGCAGTAGTAATGGACTTCAAGCTAGGCACCTGCTTGTACGGCTAGCTGAATCATTGCATCTATTTTTTTCCTTTCTTAGGTGGTTGTGAGTAGATCTTGGTCTTCTCCTCACAAATAGTTTTGTAATTTTTCACATATTTTATCCAAAACAACAAACTTCTTTGACATGCAATTAGCAATGGCTGACTAAAGGTTATTAGGTAGGTTGTAATCTCTTTCTGCTGAAGGTCAGTTACAATTTGAAACCCAGTCTAATCAAGTCACTACAAAGAGATGAGGTCTCACTCAGTTAAGGCATTAATAAATTAATCCTTTAATCCATTTGAACAACTGGTACAGTTCTACAAAGTCTCAGTCATGGTTACCCCTACAGTGATATAATATTTGCTGCATTCTTAGGGAAGGAAATAAACCTCTCAAACCGGAGCAGCCTTCACATTTGACAGCAATTAATATAGGGGGAGGGGAAAATCTACAGATCTGCTGGTGATGACAAATGTCTTCAGAAGAGCGATTGTGGGAATGTTCACAGCTATGCTAGTTAGTCTGTACCTCTCAGTGGGGCAGAAAGGAAACAAACACAGTTTGAGAGCCTGTGTGACTTACAGGGTGAATTTATGCAATCAAGACTATACACATATAGCCTGCAGAGCTTTCAGACCGTTCCCTAAATGAGGGAATGCTTCATGCAATAGTGAAAGCCTGATGCTTACCGTGTTAGAATGACGCCCACCTTATTTGTTGGATGCAAAAGCTGATGGCTAACTCTTTATCATTACAGATTATGTATTTGTGACACCTGTCAAAGTGGATTCCAGTGGATCGTACATTTCACATGATGTTTTGCACAGTACTAGGAGAAAGAGATCAACTCAAAGTTCAAAGAGTTCCTTGCACTACAAATTTTCAGCATTTGGACAGGAACTTCACTTAGAACTTAAACCTTCGACCATTTTAAGCAACAGTTTTATTGTACAGGTACTCGGGAAAGATGGAGTCTCAAATTCTCAGGAACATGAAATTGAGCAGTGTTTCTACCAGGGATTTATAAGGAATGATAGCACCTCTTCGGTAGCAGTATCTACATGTGTAGGCTTGGTAAGTGTTTATTTAAAACGAATCAGCATTAAAAGTGTTTTCATGTGTGGAATAGTAGCTGAAGGTATGTAATACATATAATATTCAGGATACTATACACCATTTGGTGTTTTTTTCTTTTTTTTTCTTTTTTTTTTTTTCCTGATACCACTAGTTGCTATTGCATTTAATAGAAGAGGTTTAGTTGTAGGCAATGAACTTCATCACACCCTTTGTATTTTTTGATCACAGTCTTTCAGGAAAAAAAAGCAGAAGACTGGCTGGTAGTTCTAGTAATTATCCCATAGCAATTAGCATTTGTTATAGTTTGTGATAGTTTATACATTTTTGCTTGCTTTTAAGTAAATGTTCTTCCTGCCTTTGTGAATTACTATGAATAAAGGGAAAAAAAATCAATCCATAAGCTTGTGAGCAAAAAAAAATATTATACCTAGGTTTGTCAACTGCTTTAAGGACGGGTGAATTTCCGAGCTCAGCAGGAGTTTCCTTTCCCAATTTCCCTTTGTTTCCTGTGACAATTCCTGCCTTATGTGGGTTTATAAGTCTTGATTGGTTGATCTCTTATGAATGCGTTAAATATTATCATTGCATATTTTCCATTTATGGCTGTCATCCAAGTTCATGAAAAATTGTTACTCACAAACGATTTTTTCAATATACGTTTGACAGTGCTCGTTGCCTGCAGAGAAGTCTTTGCTGATGTGCTTCAGAAGAATCATCTACAGAATTAATAGTTATTGTTGTTTTGTAGGCTTAAGCCCTTGCACTTGCAAAGCAGTCTCTTAAGGATGCAGATTAAAGCAGTGACATGTAAGTGTTAGGTATATGAAGCTATCTGTGTGCTTTGTGGTTGACTGAGGTCCAGAGGATATGTTGAGTCACCCTCTAGAAATCTGTTTTGCAAAGATACTTGTCCATAAGGGCTATTAAACTGCGTGACGGGACCAAAAAAGGAGCACTTGAGACACTCAGTGTTTCCTTTGAAATAGTAATCAGTGACTTGAGAAGAGGGCGGCTCATTAGGAAGAGCTGTTGCATACTGATAACTGGTTGAAGTAGTCTGGATTATATTTTGAATGCTCTACTCTCTTTCTCAGCAAGTTGGAGGAATTGCAAATGTGACCTTGGAGCAGGTGCCAAGAACTGGAATGAAGCTTCCTTTTGTTTTTAAGTTGCGTTTGTAGTGCTGAACTGTTAATATCAGGTGTACTTAATAGTTTCTGTGGAAGCTTCATTTTCACAACTGCTAGCTTTTACCATATTTACTCAGAAAAAAACCCCTGTTTTCCCTTATTGCAGTGTTTGTCTTTTCCTCTAAGAGAAGTGCTCTGCCTACACACAACAGCGACAGTTTGGGCGATTGCCCCTGTTTGGTCACGTTTTGTTTTTTAATATGCTTTATGAGCTAAGTGAAGCTGGGCTTGTCAAGTCTTGTCTGGAGAAGGAAGGTTCATGTCTGCCTCAGGTCATAGAGAAAACAGAATGTGGTGATCTTAACTGAGGCTGAAATGGATCTTTTACCACTGTCTCGACATAGAGGTTGTTATGACTGGTAAACTTCACTTAGAAAAGATCCAGAAACTGATCAAAAGAGAATAAATATTGTGGCATGAACAAATGTCTTATGGCAGTACCTAGATTATCGCCAATTAGAATCTTTCTCTTTCTTTAATCAATTCCAAGGTTCAATAGATTTCACCTCAAATTGTTATTTTAAACTGGTAAGTGAAGCAAACCTTTACGTGTAATAATCTGCAGAATAGATATCACAAATAAAATATAATTGTTCCTTTCTCCCTATCCATTTATTAATTTCAGTGCACCTAATGAATCCCAGGCAAGTTATCAACAGGATTCTTAGTCTTTTAGTTTGCAAGGCTGCCTTCTTAAAAATGTGTCGTCAGCTGTCTGTAATGACAACCACGTCACTTTTTACTGTGATCCAAATTCAGTAATCATATGTTAAGTCTGGACACTGTGCTGTGATCAAGAGAACCTTGTGAATAGCTTCTATATCCTCTTTGCGCCAACTGCTTTTGTCACTTGGTTGCCCTTCTTTCCTATTTGCTTTGTTCACTGCAATTAAACCGAAAGTGGTGTTTCTTCTATATGGTTGGTAGCACTAATCTTTCCATTGTTCCTTTCATTAGCAATAGCTTCTCTACAATAAAACTGCAGTGACCCATTCTTTCAAGCCTGGAACACCACAATGTGATTTGGAAGCAATTGCATTTCAATAGACTACAGGGACTCTTTGATCTAATTTTTTGGATGACCTAGAGTATTCAGTCATTCAGCTGTCTGTTATCTGCCATTGCCTGCAGAGTAGACTTTTGAGAGACTCTATATGAATGGTTTGTTAGCCAGGATGACCTTAACTTAACACTGGAAAGGAGCAAGAATTTGTTGCTTTGGTATAATCTATTAAGAGGTGTGTGTATCTTACTCATGTTTTAATAGCTTAGTTGACACTAAGGCCCCACATTTTTATGCTTATTTGTTGATTTGAGACCAAATGTTTCCATCAGTCAACACCATTTTCTTGATGTGTCAGAAGGCAAAACTGGATCTATTCTCTTTATCTGAATAAGTTCTCTAACACATTAAGTTAGCATTTTAGGAGAATGTGTACAAGTTTACTATGAGTACTGTCTGTTGCCTTTTCATCATCAAAGTGTTTAGGTGCTTTTATTTTTTTTCAATGGGAAACTTGCTTTCTTCTGTCTTCTGCCCTTTCCTGCTTCAGTCAGCATCCTTTACTTGCTGGAGTATCTGTCATGCAGCAAGAAAGCTGTGGTATTTTTTTTTTTTTTCCCCTCTAAATGAAATTATCACGTAAGCCAGAAATCTTGTTTAGATCTTCCTAAGTGTCTGTTTCGCCATCAGGCATTGAGTAGCAGCATCATACTTACTTAGTGATAAGAGTATGACATATTTATTAAAATTCATGTCTGTGTTGTATGTCACACAAATTTGCACAGTCATTTTATCAAAAATGCTCAAAAGAGGGATATAATTTTTACACTGCCAGAAAAATGTGTTCTGGACTGCCTGTGAGAATATGATACTTTCCCTCCAAAGAAGTTGTGATAATTTTTTTCACTTTCATACATATATATTTTTTTAATAACTTTTCACTCTAGGAATGTTGTGGGTTTTTTTTTTTTAACTCTTGCAACTTTGCATCAATGAGTTTATTTATGTTGGTAAACACAAAACCCGTTTCTCTCTTTGGCATCATCTTAATGTGGCCCGAATAGAAATTAATGCAAAATTTTCAACTCCTTTCTCCACTGATATTCACTATTACTTTTATTAAAACTCTTCAGTTACCCAGCGTAGCTTCTTGGAGTTTCCTTCAATCCCTTGTGATCTCACAATTGATATATCCAGGCCACTGTGTTGTCCTGCTGCTTCATCCTCTGTTTATGTTCCCTAAATGTTCATTATTCCCAAATTCAATTTTTTTTCCAAACTCCTGATTTGAACTAATTCTTACTTATTCTAATTATGTGGGTTTTGTTATCATTATTATTAGTAATATATTATTACTTATAATTGCCTTTAGCTATCTAATTAGGAGGCAGACTGTGCCAAATCCACAGAATGCAGAGGTTCTGAAGGAGGTGGTGCTGGCCACTGTTAGAATAAGAAATTGTTTTTCGAACTTGCTCAGTGTGGCCGTATCTGTATTCCTACGTCTTTTCTCTTGCCCCCTTGCCCACTCTCATCCACGTGCTGTGCTATCTCATCTGCATTAAAAACATATCTGTTGTAGGTTCACCATCTTTAACTCCACTTTCATGATGACATTGTCTCTAAAAGCCTTACTATTGTCTTCCTAGTCTGTGTATAAACTGTGTGTTATTTGTCTCTCATAATATGCTAGTTTTTGTCTCCTTTCTGTCTCCTTAAGTTACGTCTATGTATACAAAATCTCTTTTATCAAGGGAGTTGCTTGCAGTCGCACAGTAGATCAGGGCAGAATACAAGAGAACCCCAGAGTTGTCAGTAGTCCAGTTGTATTCTAGAGACATTCTTAAAAGTAATTTATAACTGTGCATTTAGGAGCAGAAGTCACATTCCTCTTGCGAACAAAAATTCTCTTACAAAGTCAAACAAGTTTACACTATAGTCCAATACACAACATAGAAAATAGTGAACATAATGAATGAGTAGTTTATTATATAGCATTTGTGGGCATGTTGCTGCTATTTGTTGGAGGAGACAGGTGAGGGTATATATCAAGTACAAAACACGTGCACCTAGACGAAAGAAACATATGTACGACATAAAGGAACTCTCCTGTCATTACATCGCAGGTGAGACACACGTGTGTATTTTGGGTCAGAGAGAAAATCAGTACAGTTCAGTGGAACAGTTCAGGACTTTTAAAACTATGTGATACACAGTTTTATTGTTCAAGCCAAATTCAGCCCTAAGCAAACGCACTCGCATGGAGGCCTAAGAGGCTGCACCTGCTTATGCTAGAGGTGAATGTGAGCCTTTTATTTATGTACCTCAATTAGAAAAGTGGAGTCAGCTTCATGCACTAGCTAGTGCCCTTCTTTGTTTTTGGTAAGATGTGATTGAATCTTTCATTATAAGGGGCCTCTTTCTCTAGGCTCAAGTTCTGTCATATTTGTTAGTGTCTAGTCAAGGGAAGAGAAAGAGAGGGAAGGATGAATCATGTTACACTCACTGAGCTGTCAGAGGAGTCTGGGACTGGAGAAAGGGTTAGATGTAGCACTGAGAGATAAACAGGAGATGTATTAATTCAATGGAAGTTGTGTGTGCATGTCTGAGGGCAGGACTTTACTCAAAGTATCAAAGAAGCCACAAAATTAAAGCTTCTTAACACAGTCTGGCCACCTAAGAGGCAGGCAGGCAACTCATGTACCCATTCTTTGTAGTCATTTAATTGCACCCTGTATTAGCATTATTTAAGTTCATGCTAACAACAGCCTCTTATTCCTAGAGCTCACACTTTAATTCCAATTAAATATGTTGAGACAAATCCCAAGGTTCTTACGCAGACAAACTCCCATCGAAATCAGTGAGCCAGGCTGCTGGTAAAAGTACAAATTAATTGCTGTTCGCAATGAGGTTCCTTTAGAAACCTACAGCTGTAAAAATAGGACAAAATTTAGCCCAGTGGGACCTTGAAGAGAAACTAAGTACAGAACTGGTGATTTGACTCATTCTCAAAATCATTTTTAGTCCATCCACAAGCCAATGTATAGATCCTACATTTTCTGCCATTATACCAGCACAACACGAACAGCAACTGGCATACAAGTTCTTTAACTTTCTTTATATTGACACACCATTACATTGCCATCCTTTATAAAACATGAACTGTTTTACAGGATCATCATTTTGTCCAGTGTTTTGATGGGCATTTTGCCATTATTCACTCCATAATATGGTAAATATGAAAATAAGGAAAATCTTTACAGGAGAATGAGGTGATAATGGGGAAAAAGCCATATTCTTGAAGATTTTTTTAAATTGTACTAAAAAAAATACAAGATGCTGTTTCTGGTCTCAGCATTGAATTAATTGCTGATGGGGAATTAATTGTGTTATTAGATTATTGATTGCCCTTCTCCATCTCTGTCTGATAAGCTTTCTGTTTAACTCTGGCTTAAGCTCTGCAAGACAAAGATGGTGTTATCCCAGGCATTTTGACCCTACTAATTCCTGAGGGTAAGAAATGGAATTAAAGAGGATTAATGATGGAGAAATAATCTGCTTCTGCTGGACAGCAAAAGTAATACAGGTTGCATTTCTTCCAGGTTTTATATTTAAAAAAAAAAAAAAACAAAAACAAACAAACTAGAAACCTAGAACATACATAGAGGAAGTACTGTGTCACTGAGAGCACTTTGGCTCCATTAGCCTGAACACAGTGGGCTGTGGACATAGAACAGCTCGCAAGAGTGCCCACAGGAGCTGGTCCCCTCAGTCATTTTTGCCTGCTCCATTATTGCTTAGCTGGCAGTGAGAGCATGGAAATTGTTCATCGGTGTATTTCAGATCAAACTTCAGGCTGTTGCGAGCACAACTGCTTGTACTCTTAAAGCAGTTCCAGAAACAGGGAGCCGTCCATTTGTACCTAGATAGGCAGTTCATCCTGGCCTTTCTTGTTATGCAGCAGTCTTATCGTAACTTCTAAAGGAATTAGTAGACTCTATCAATACTTGAAACATCAGCATTTTTCTTGCTGTAGCAAAGTCTTTCCACAAAGCTTAGTTCCCACATTTTCCCTAGTCCATTAGAGAGGAGCTTATAGTCAAATGCTCTCGTAAGGGTCAGGAGAGGATGACCTGTCTGCACAGACTTGACCTCTTCATAACAGGATGTCTTTGATGTAAATGAGGATTTTTATTTTAAGCGTCACTATTTTCATTTGGACTATACCATCTCTGCTGGCGAGATACAACATATTGTCTTCTACACAGCTGAGAACTGCCGAACATCTAAAATACTTCTTTTTAGAGCAGATTCTAATAGCTAAAAGCAGCTTTCAGTCACTAATAATTAACCTAAACAAGGTTTTATTTCTGTCTTTTTTTTCTCCACCCACCCCCCCCCCCCCCCCCCTTCTTCCTCCACTTCAGAAGTGTTTGAGGAAGATACCAGGTTTGCAGACCTGGAGTGTAAAAACTTTTGTTTACCCAAAACACAATGACAGCCTGTGAAACTGTAGTTCAAGTCCAACTCAAGCAGCCCACTCCTAGGGCTTTGTACCTGACACATAGCAGTAGAGTGGAAAGCACAGGAGTATCTCGGTTGTGCCCTGGCCCTGCCACACAGTCCACGTAATTTGAGCAAACAGTGGTGTCAATACTGTGCTTAAACATTTCTTCCCCCCCCCCAAGCTTACTCCCTCCTTAGCCTCTCTGCAAAACCAGTGTCCTGATTATGATGACAACTTTGTGATCTGCACGCTTGTACTCAGTTGGGAACTTGACTTTGATTCAACATAGGCTACCCAGTCATAACTGGTCTGGATAGTTGCTGGGAGTTTATTACCAAGTCCATAAGTCCCTCGGTCATTTTGGCACCTACAGCTTTTGTTTGTCACAGTTATGTTTAAGTCTATGAGATATTTAAGATAATGTTTTCTAATTTGCAGCTTTTTAGGGAAGAGTTTGTCTTTCTGATGCACGGCATGTCCCATACTCTTTGAAAGAGGTGGTAGATTGATCACTGGGACTGCTGTCCAGGACTGCAAAGAGTGACAGAAGGATAGAGGTCTGAAGACTGTTTTCAATGTCTGTGGTTTGAAATTTGCAGTCCATGGGTAGGGGGGAGATAAAAGCTGGGGCCATGCTAGACAAAGGCGTCCAGAGCTGTGATGCCAACAACATACCGGTCAATTCTTTAAGACAATTTCAGAGCTGTTTTGCATCTGATTTCATTCTCTCCTGAGTATGAGTAATGTTGTTGAATTACAGAGATATAGCTCTCTAGGTATTTTCTGGAAAATCCCTGCTTTCTCTTTTTGGAAGTTGCAGTGACCAGTGATAACCTGACAGCAGCTCCACTAAAGTCAGCAGCCTTTTTGGTCATTGGAAGTGTCCCCTCTGACTTGACTCCTGACCACATACAGAAGCTGTTAGCTCTGTGTACCTCTCTTTGCAATGGTCTTCTCTCAGTGAATTGGCAGCAGAGGGGTTAAACTTAGTTATCTCCGCAGTGAGGGCTAGCAGTGGACCTACAGTGAGTTTTATCAGCTGAAACTCAGACTTCAGTATCTTTTTTCTAAGAGCCACTCATTTTGTGCTAAGAAGGCTCTGACTAGCCCTTAAATGATGTCTGAATTGAACTTCAGTGGATAATTATATTATAAACAAGGTTTTCCTCTGTCTTTTTGATCATGTCACTGGAAGCAGAAATGTTGGTTCTTTCTTGCCTTTTCTTATCCCGTTTTAATCCCAATTCTGTTGCTGCAGGTCTACCATAAATTACAGTATGCTAAAGGAATTTCCTATTGATTTGCTCTGACAGTGATTTGACCAGCTATGTGAGTAGCTGATGGAAGCAGAACTTATCTTTGGTTCAGACAGTGAGGCATTGACTAAAGCTTCGAGGTAAACATTTACAGAAGAAACCTGAAATCGTAATGCCTTGCAGCTCAGCACAATTTGCAAACATGTATTAATTAAGCTTCAGTACTGGCTTTACTGTGTGTTAGACAAGAACAGCATCGTGACTCATAATAGGTTGACATCAGTAACCTTTTATTGTTTATCATGCTCGGAAGTCACTAAGAATGAGGGTGAAGAAATGTCAAATAATCAGGTCATATGCAAGTGAATGAATCTTGATGGTTGAGGCTCAGTACCGTGGGAACCATTATTGTCCAGAGTAATTTCTGGAACATGCAAGTTAATTTCTTTTTCACAATGTTAGTTCATAAGCTAGGGAAATCTACAAACAAGTTGTACAGTCAGATGAAAATCCTTTTCCTGAATCTCATATGTGGCTGCCCAGCTAGTTCCTGCCAAAAAATAGTAAAAGAATAGAGTTTGATGACATAGATAATAGGTCTTGAAGTTATTCTTACTGGGATAACAAGGCCCAGCACAAACCTGCTTAATAGAAGAGGAAGCTGAGGCAATAAAGTGATATTTACTTGCACAGACAATAGGGCGTTGCCTTTTCACTCTTCTGTGGCATTAGCATTTCTAGCTGCCCCACTATGTACACAGCACACTCACAGCTTTATTCTTTGAGGACTGGATTCTTGCTGTTCACAGCAAGTGGGATCGCTTGAATGCTTGTGCCTGCCTGCCTAATATATGTTAATTGAAGGACTTTTGTGTCTCAACATCTTTATTAATATTAATGGAATGAGATTTTTAATGGACCTATACAAAATATGCTTGACCTAGCTTGAGCCCTCACTTTTTTGTTTTTATACTCTGCAACACATTGTGGCTTCCAACTAATTTAAGAATGTAATATTATATTCTGTGGCAGAATACACAAACTAATGAAACATGGATTACTTTTCAGATCTGCAGTTTCTTTGCCATGAGATATAGAATTTATATAACACCAGAATAGAATTTGTTGTTTTTAAGTCATGAAATTAAAAACAAATTTGCTTTTTCTTCAGGCCAATTATTGCACTTCAGTGAAAAGAGTGAACATTTAAAAACAATTCTGTCTTGAGCAGAGCTGTCTTATGCCACACGCTCATTTCTTTTTTTTAGGAAGCAGTCATCAAAACAGTAAGTCTTAAAATTAGGCTATACTAAACTTCAAGAAATATTTCAAGTTAATACTGTAATTAAAGTATAAACTGATCATGGTAAGGGATAGGTATAAATGCTGCAACAGTGTTTGAGAAGAAAGTTTAAACTTCTCTAAAAATGTGGCTACTCAGATTAATTTCTTGTTAACACTTGACAGAAAGTTATAGTATTTGTTTTGTTAGATGCAAGTGTAAATTAAAGATTAAAATACTGATCTTGGGCTAGGACCAAGATGGATTTTTTGCAGCCCACTGTACATGATTACAGTATGGACAAGAAAAATGCTTCTGTCACTTCTGCACTTTTTTGCTACTTTTTCTGACAAAGGATCATTCCTTATAGTCTGCTCTACGTTACATTATTTGCAATAGATGTCTCTGAAATCACTGGAGAGACCAGCCTACCACAACCGTATCTCCAGCCTCCATTTTTTTTCTCTGTTTGCTGGCTTTTCTCCATGCTAGAACCCATTCTGAAGGCCACATGGGTATTTTTTTACCCTCCCAACATCAAGTACTGATGATCAGACTGTTACCCTGCCTCTAGCAGCAAAAGCTTGAGAAAAAGAACCATTTCCAGACTGAGACACAAGTGAGCAGCTGATACCTACTGATTCCTGCAGCACAATATCTTCCACTCTCATTGACAGGTATTTACTGGTTTATGGGCTTTGTCTAAAGCTTGTCATGAGTAAAAAATTTTATGCTGACTGCTTTGGATCAGAACTTGACCTCAGGAGAGTTCTTTTCCTCCCTACGTCATCTTGGCCCTTGAGTCAAGAGGCACACCATTTCTTTGGGAAACATTGCTACAATTATTCCTTGGTTTAGAAAGACATCTTGCAAATAGAAAGTACCACTGGCTCTTCAAGAAAGTGAGGCATGTCTGTTCCTACTGGCAGACCCCAAAACACATCTTGTAAATAATCCACGGTTGTGTGTATAATCAGATTTCATTGAATCAGAAGTGAGCTGGAGGAGAGTGGCCTACTTAAAGGGCAAAGAAACCCATCTGCAGACTGACCCTGTGCTGTTCTAATGGACCACTCAGACTAGTAACAGCCAAGAGTGAAGTGAGGCAGTTCTGGCAGTTTCCGAGAGAACCAGCTGCTGTTACTGCTGCTAGAAAATGCACTGAAGTGCTTGGCATTTGCTGCCTGCAGCTGCCAGATACGTTTCAGTGTACTAATGCCAACTGTTTTCATTCTGCTGTGCTGCTAGAGTATTATGGCAATGAAGGAGTAAATGAAGCACAATGGCTACCAAAAAATACAAAGTCAGGAGTAAATGTAAAGAGGTTACTTGGCCTAATCCCAGTCAAGTCCTGATAAAGTCAAGTCTGGCATTGGGAGTTAAAGAGGAAAGTAGCTTTTAAGGCTTGTTTCTCTTGTTAGACAGGAGATGGACTTCACAATTTTTGATCTACAAAAATGTGTAAGGATATTATCACTTGTCATCCTGGGAACACCTGTAGGAGGCAAGACCTCATTTATCTTCTGCTCTTGGTAGGAGAGCCAAATAATTGCAGAGAGGAAAACAAGTAGTCTGTTACAGAAATAGTTAATCAATTCTTTTGATTCCTGCTATTCCTCTGCTTACCAGAGAGTCCTGGGTGGTCATTTTAACTGCCTGAGGCACAGACTCCTGTGAGTCTCACTTAATGAAGGCTATGCATGAACCCAAGTACCAGGTGGGAACCATGACAGAACAGCATACAGTTGGTGGCATGTGTCATTGAACATCAGAGTAATGGTACGGTGATGAAGGCTTGCTTTCTACATCAGCCTGTGTGACAGACAAAATACTAATGAAAGGACGGTTTGGACCAGAAGCTGAATCAGAAAGAGAGGCTGATGGATTACCATAGTTGAAGCTGGGAACAAAAACGTGCCAGACTTTGGTCTTGGCGTGTGAATATTGCAATGGTTCTATTTACAGGTTCCCAGCTTTTGGGTTATAGTGCCATGAGAAGCTTATTTTTGTTGTAATTTTCCAAACATTTCTTGAAAATTAGCGTTCTGGTGTGCAGAATAGCACGACAACGCTGAATTTTTGGGGAATAGCTTGAGGGCTGAGGGAATAGTATTTTTGTTGTTGTTGTTGTGGGTGTTCACAGGATTTATTTAATCATTTTAAATATTACAGTTTGGGAAAGTCAGGAACATGCTCTAATGCGAGAAATGAAACAGAAGGAAATGTCATTCACCCAGAATGAAGGTCTGTCTTCTGCAAACTAGCATTTGTGCATAGCAAAGGTGACTCTCTACCTCCACAGGTTTAACAAATGATGACATGGAGCATTTCCCTATGGGGCTATGTTTTCTGCTCGCCGTCAGCCTGCTCTGAACAGTGCCCATGTGCTCCAAAATACCTCCATGGATATGCCACATGCCCTTAATGACAGCTTGGCCTCTGGACCTGGCTTTTTGCATTTTACTTGCCAATAAAAAGGAAAAGAAATTTTTATATACATATTTATCTATACCAACGCACTGAATTGGTGCCAATCCTTTAATCTTGATTTTTATAAAGGACAGTGCAATTCAGTGTCCATTGTCTGTAAAATATTAATATATTTGTATTTCCATAAAGTTGCACAAGCCAGTGTTCTTTTACAGCTGTTGTCTCTTCTGCCATTCAATAACTATATTATGTGCTAGCAAAATAGTAACTATCATTTAAATCAACAACTTCATGTTTCTTCTAGGAAGAGACTTAAAATTTAAAGAGAAGGTTGATGTGATCTGTCTCTTGATTTTTTTTTTTTTTGTAGTATGTGAATGTAGGGTTATAGCAAAAAAAATGGTAATGTAGAGGATGTATATCAGTGCAAGACAGATAACTGATAATCAATCGTTATATGTTAAAGGAGTAAGTCACTATAAGTCTGCAAATTATTTTATAAAATTTATTTACTATTGAAAAAAACAATTTTATTTCAGATTGGTAAAATCTGTGAGAAGTAGTAATAGTATAAATAATTTGAATAACTGTGACAGTTCAGTGTCCTATTCTAGTCCTTTCAAGCAGTTCAGTGGAGGTGTATAAAGAGAAGCCCCGGACAGGGGTGATCAAATGTGGAATCTTGGGCTGAAACTATTCCAACAGGATGGGGAGTGTAGTTTAAACCCTCTCTTATCTTACCAGTGTTCTTGTGCATGTTAGCTCTCCACAGCAAGATGTTTGATTGATTCATAGCAACTGATGGGCAGTTTAAGATTACAAAGCTTTCAATTTCCTTGTTCCCGACAGATAAAGAGGGTGGGCATTTCCTGATTATATGGTATACATTCAAAATATTTAAGTTCCCTATGGTGCTGTTTGTGACTAATTTACTTCCATAGCACATTAACGCTGCTGGTTTTATGCTGTGGGAGGAGTATAACATGCTGTGAAGAGAGGAAATGTTTCACAACAAGAGGTCCTTCTGACTTTTCCTCTGTTTACGTTACCAGCGGGAAAGAAGAAAAGGTGGAGTAAATGACTGATGATGCAGATGAATTGCCTGAACAGTCACACCTTTAGTCATGACACATTAACCTGAGCAAGTTCACACTGAGAAGTGGCAGGATTGCATTTTAACTCCTGGAAGCACATATAATCTTATGTAGGAAAATGTGTAGGCACAAATAGGGCTTGACTACCTTCACGCCAGTAGCCTTTTGGCAGGCAGTGCCTCTTCAGTGGCCACTGAGCAGCCAGGTCATTTTGAGGAAAAGTCAGGGATACACTAGTGTGAGGAACAGGGGCTTGAAGACAAGCTCTACAGGGAAGTTAAAATCTAGGAATGATAAATCAGGGACTGTGCAAGTGACATGGAGCTTCAGAGACATGCAGAATGGGAGGACCACATTTTTCACTTTTCACATTCACTTTTCTAATTCTTGCCTATGAAAGCAGAGAAATTATCTCTTGTTTATGGGAGCTAGTGTGCTTTGATGCACTACTTATTTGACTCATGCAGCACTTCTCAGCACACCAAGTGTATCCTGATTTCAAAGTAAGGACTCAAGATACAAGAGCAGCTAAGC
This sequence comes from Cariama cristata, assembly GCF_000690535.1. NCBI lineage: Eukaryota > Metazoa > Chordata > Aves > Cariamiformes > Cariamidae > Cariama > Cariama cristata. The sequence continues at coordinate 15,952 of NW_009604748.1, forward strand.
TGTGCGGCACTTCTCAAGTTGTGCCTGAAGTCCACAGAGAGCAGCCACTGGCTGCGGTGAAGCATGGAGCAAACTCAGGTCTTGTGTTCTGTGGTCTTGGGATGGAGCAGAGAGCACACTTAGGCCCTGGGACAAGGAACTACATATGAGATTGAAGTGTCTGAAACTCTCACACACTTGCCTGATGTCCTGGAGCCTCTGCGACCCTGACAGCACATTCCTCTTCTTGGAGCTTTTTTCTTAACCTATACTTAACCTGACCTTTGCTTAACCTACTGCTCAGTAGATTCATTGCAGAAAGAAGGTCAGGCTGCTTAGGAAATTTTACCTCCTAAATCTTCTACTGATTTTTTGTCTTTTTTCTTTTTTCTTTTTTTTTTTTTAATTATCCTTTTATAACTTTGCAGCATGCTGAGCTGTCAACAAATTCCATATAATTGTATCTCTCCTGACTTTACTGCTTTTTTTGTTTCAATAAGGTGGCCTGCAGTGTTTAACATAGTGGCAACATCTGTGGCAATAGATTTCTAGATTTCTTGGACCATTTTAATATAAAGAGTATCTCACAGAGGAAAAAGTTGCTTTCAGGCACAACCTTCTCTTTGTCACTTTTTATGTTTCCTATTTCCTGAGATCTCAGAGATCGTAACAGGGTCACTTAGATCTTTCGTGCTCCACAGACTATATTTTGAGAGCCTAATATGTAAGGTAGTGCACTGAAAACTCTACTGTACAAATGCTTTCATGAAGAAATGCTATTCGCTTCCTTGAAAATCATAGCAAATGGTGCTTGCTGACACAGGAACCAAAGCCATCCCTTCTTGGATCAGTTTCTGTGGACCTCTGTATAAATGGGAACCTTTGTCCTCTCCTCAGCTTCTTTGTCCTCTGTTCTCATTTCTGATTCTCAGAGGTGCATTATAGAACTGATTTCTTCAATGAAAAGACCTAAGTAAATTCTCCCACACCATCTTTCATACTCTTCTTAAGACTCATCCCTGCTAAACAGTCACGTAATTCACAGGCTTATACTAAATTCTGCGTATGGTAAAATCAGTGTAACCTTTCGTGACCAGTTTAGTTCTGCAGGCCTGTTCAGTAAGTACAAGTCAAACACAGATCTGAATACCTGGAAACTGTAGTGTTAACACTCAATACTGGTTTGGGCTTGTATGTTGTACTCTGACCCTGTCAGTAGACAGGATGTCAGGAGATATAAATTGATATATTGGGTTGAAGAATGGATTTACCTCCCTTTATACTGAAGATCTGGACCAAAATTAAGGTAGCATTACTGTTTCCATTTTAAGACAGTTATGGTGTGATGTTTTATTTCATAACAAATCAGGACCTCTTTGTGGCAGTGTTTGCATGTCATCACAGTTATTTCTACTACAGACATTTCTGTAGTTAGAAAATTGTACTGAAAATTATTTCTCATCCAACTTTCATTTATAGTAGTATTAAAAACTTTTCTAGTCTGGGACAAATCTGCCCAGGTTTCCTGCTTCTAATTTCAGTACAGTTACACCAGCAGAGCAGTTATAGCATGCTCATCTTTGTGCATCATTCCTTTAATACAGAAACATAGACTAATTTGTGGTAGAGAGGAGTATGAATTGAGTGTGCCCAGTTTTAAAGCAGGACAAGGATTAGTGCAGTATGTCTGAGCACTGCTGATTGGTAGCATTTGGCTACAAGCAGGAAAACAAAGAATCTTTTGACCCATGTTATACTTGTCAATATAATATTGTGAAGGCAGGTTTCATGGCTGTAAATGGTACCTACAAATACGAGGCTTTTTCATGACATGGAATATCAAGGTAAGTTACTACATTTATCTTAGCAAATAACTCACTTCTTATTCGAATGTCCATTGTAAACTAAGATCTGGATGCGAAGGATGTTTGTACTGATTTCTTAACAGTGTGAAAAACTGAGAAAATGGTGAGGTCTTATTTTAACTCTGTGGATCTTTGGGATGATGCTGCCCTGTATTTCAGGTTTAATAGTATGAATTGCATTCAGAGTTTTACTGATTTGCCATTTCTTGGAAAAAGAATGTGATTCAAACACACCTAGGCTGCTGCCCTGTTTCAAAGATGTGGTTACAGCAAAAGAAGAGATGATGACATTTATTCTTTCCTGCTCCCCCTGTCACAGTGATGCTAAGTAATCACATTTTCTCTGTCGGCATGTGAAAAATGGACAGCATTATAGCAAGAGAATTCCTGGTTATGAGCAAACCTGTCAACCTTCTCAGACTCCAGTGAATGTGACTGCCTATTTGTGGGTCACATACCATGTGGCACTGTTGTTCCTCCTGGCAGGAGCCCATCTACTGATGTGCCGAGGGACAGGTCGTGGGCAGAGCCATGCTTGAGGAATGTGTCTTTGAACAGGGCATTTGTCAGTATGGAACCTTGGTAGGTGGCACACACCTAGCTACGCTGTGACTTTCTGTGCTTAGTGCAACTGCTCACAGGATCACAGCTCAAGCTACCGAGTGACATCCTGAAGGCTGGGGCTGCAGCTTATAGTGAGAAAGATGGAGGCATTTTAATAGAACGACCCAACTGGGGTCAAATGTGAGCCTTCACAAGTCTCTCTTGAGCATTTACGGGGATGATTACAAAATCCTGCCTGTAAAACCGAGAAGTAAGGAACAGAGAAGCTGAATTGCTGAAGAACTGGGAGTATAATCCAGATAACCCAGGCACCAGCCTGGCTTTCTCACTCTTGGACCATCTTTGCTTCTTGTTTTCCATTCCCTTAATGGCCTAAGCTCTTTTGTTCCCCTCCCTTTCTCCTTCCCACATAGATATTTCAACATATGTATATATCTGTGTATGTGGAATATCAGCAAAGCTGATACTTTGCTCCCTGCAGAGTTCCTTGTGACCACTCTCTCATGTAACTAATCCATAGCAATGTATACTCCAACAAGGAAAATTAAAAGGTTGGGAACCACTGCCCTAACTTCTTAGTAAGCAATACAGCTGGCAATCAGATGTAACCCGAGCTCCTCGTTATTGGAGCTGCCTGAGCTATTCATAGCAAAGTAAAATTGCTATGGGAATTGAGCTGGATTTATTTTGTTTGAATGCAAATTATCCCAGGTCAGACAGGCTCAGATCTTCTGCCCCCTCAAATTCATTTGCATCAGCTCTGCCAGGCTGAAGCTTTTATCTGGAGGATCTTCTGGGGAAAAGTGGATATGGGTAGTGAACCACCACTGTCTAGAGCATTTGCTTTGGGGATTTCATGCAGTCAGTGTAAGTCACACTGAAGCCAAGACCTCTGAACAGAGTGAAGGGTCTACCGTCAGCTAGCCCTGTGTGAGGTCCAAGTGCATTGGGTAAGTGTCTCTCTCCATTGGCTGCAACTTCAACAAGGTATCTTGTCAGGGAGAGGGAATCTTTCTGGCTTGTCTGCCACTTTCACTCATGATATGAAATGTTCTTCTGAAAGGTCCAGCAGCCAAAGTCCCATCTTCACTGGAAAAGCTGCGTTTTCACTAAAAAGCCCCTAAGTTTAATTCTAGTACGCATGATCATAAAGGGTAAAAAACCCTCTTAAAAACTCAGTTGAAAATGGTTCAAGAAATCAGAAAGAAAATAAAACACCAAAGCCCTTCAGCATTATTTTAAAAAATGTCATAATTTATAGTGTTGTTTTCTGCATT